>NW_027296040.1:0-1160 GCF_016086655.4 Lepeophtheirus salmonis | reverse complement strand
AAACTACAAATCATAATTCTGCAATATATGATGAGCTGAAGTGGAGTGCCCCTCAGACACAACACTTTATTCTCTAATAAAATTTTAAAATATGGAGAGAGTAATTACTTGTATATTAATACAATAACGCCTTAAACTATTTGTCTTGTTTGTTTAACAGATATAAATGTCTTCTTAAAAGTGTCGGGGCTACCATTAAAAATAAGATTTAAAAAAGTATTCATACTAAAAAAATATAATTATCTATTAAAAATTTTCATACCCCACAGAAAAAACACAATAACCAGGTTGTAGAAACAAAGCTTAAAATAAATTAAGATTTAATGTACTATTCGTAGAAGTTTATTTTAATTGGAGTAGGTTCAAATTGTCAATAAATCTAAATCTATATACATTTATTATTTTTCGGATTTATTATATCATTGGTTTATATACAATATCAAAAGATAAGCAATGCTCTATTAATTATTAAATTCATAAACAATACTTTTTATAATTGAATTAATTTAATTTGGTTGGAGTAGTGGAACGTGTAAAAAAACTATAAGCCTTGTCAGTATTGTTCGTGTTGACAAAAGTGTACTTCATCCTGTTTCCATTGGAATAAGTCCTCCGTGTTTTAACAAAAGGACTACTTGAGTTATTCCGATAAAAGTAGTAAACAAGAGTCTCCTGTCCTGTGGTTTCATTTATCTGAATTTTAGAGTTTGATGTGATATTGTCAAACTCTAAAAAGAAATGAAAATGTTCTGGTGGACCCCTTCTTTTGGTTATGATGGTTGTAAAGTTATCTCCTTTGGCCTCTAAAATATGGAAAAACATAGATTTAATAGCTTATAACTATCAAAGAATTTCACACTCACGTTTTCCAGTTATATTATATCCTGTATCAGTTTTGATGATGTTTTGTACTGATTGCTGTCCCCCATTACAAAATATTGCCAACCATTCGGGAACACCTAAATGAGATAAAAGTTACTTCAGAAAATAGTAAAGTACGTTTTATACCCACCAACACTCTTGAGAAGTGGTATAAAATTATGACGAGTCGTTACGTCTTCTTCCCACTTTCCAGCCGGATCAGTGATTCCACTAAACATTAAAAAAACTTACATTAAGGAGCTTTACAAATCAAAAATTATAACTACTTACTGAATCAT
>NW_027296039.1:0-300 GCF_016086655.4 Lepeophtheirus salmonis | reverse complement strand
TTTTGCAAAAAATTATGCTAGTTGCCGTAAAAGAGTATTTTAAGCTTGGAAATGCTAAGACGGAGGTGTCGGTTTTTGGAGAAGACATATAAGGGGACTTATGCGATACCCAAGACCTAAAAACAGTTTTTGCAGCTCAAGGAGACTAGATAGGGGGTTGAGTTATTTATCAATAAACAACTATACGAATAAATACATTTTCTAAATTTATTCCCATTCAAAAAGTTATGGGCTAAATAAAAATGAATGAAAATTGCAATTTCGTTTATTTCAGGTACAAAAAAATGAACTTCCAATGGA
>NW_027296038.1:0-821 GCF_016086655.4 Lepeophtheirus salmonis | reverse complement strand
AGAAAAGAATAAACAGCATAAGTGGCTACAAAACAGGCTAACATGGACTACACTGTTTCAATTCTCAAAACATTTCTCATCCAAACGAGGAAGAAAGCTACGTCATCCAAGTCGGTTAAAAATGTTAATTTATTCTGATAAGAATCTTATTATCTCTGATTAGAGAAGGGAAAAAATAATTTCTAAATTAAAAAATTTCAATAATCATCGTGTAAAAAGTGTTAAGGGATAGTAAGAAGTATTCAGGCAATTAATGTGTATTAGGTCGAACCCTCGAGGTTTTTATTGGAAACTCGAAAATACACAAACAGCAAAATTTAACTCGTGACACATCTTTATCATATATATTTGTAACTCCAAAAGGAGAGGAACTCTAATTGGTTACTTTCAATCCCTACCATATAGTAGTGAAGAAAAATAATAAAAATGGTAGAAAAGTTACCGGTTTTGTAATTTCAACGTTGCCAATCCACTCAGTACCATTGAATATATATTTGGGGTATAAGTTCCGATTATGTATAAGTTGCAACTTGTATTAAAGAAGATTGCCCAAGTTCCAATTTCTACTTATCATTGCACTTCGCTTGATTATATTATCGTCATTTTAATAACATCTTGTAATTGATGTGAATATTTCCTTGGTATATACTAAAATTATAATAATAATATCGTCAAACAAATTTCGATTATGACAATATTTGTAAATATTATCAATGCTTCCACAAAAAACTAATGTTTTAATAAAAAAATTATTAACACACTTCGCATTAGAACCGAAAGTTGTATTACTTAAAAGATCCATTCAATATTTATATTTACTT
>NW_027296037.1:0-2457 GCF_016086655.4 Lepeophtheirus salmonis | reverse complement strand
ACTCAGATGCTCACACACTCAGATACTCACACACTCAGATACTCACACACTCAGATACTCTCACACACTCAGATACTCACACACTCAGATACTCACACACTCAGATACTCACACACTCAGATACTCACACACTCAGATACTCACACACTCAGATACTCACACTCAGATAAACACACACTCAGATACTCACACACTCAGATACTCACACACTCAGATACTCACACACTCAGATACTCACACACTCAGATACTCACACACTCAGATACTCACACACTCAGATACTCACACACTCAGATACTCACACACTCAGATACTCACACACTCAGATACTCACACACTCAGATACTCACACACTCAGATACTCACACACTCAGATACTCACACACTCAGATACTCACACACTCAGATACTCACACACTCAGATCAGATACTCACACACTCAGATACTCACACACTCAGATACTCACACACTCAGACACTCAGACACAGATACTCACACACTCAGATACTCACACAGATACTCAGATACTCAGACACTCAGATACTCACACACTCAGATACTCACACACTCAGATACTCACACACTCAGATACTCACACACTCAGATACTCACACACTCAGATACTCACACACTCAGATACTCACACACTCAGATACTCACACACTCAGATACTCACACACTCAGATACTCACACACTCAGATACTCACACACTCAGATACTCACACACTCAGATACTCACACACTCAGATACTCACACACTCAGATACTCACACACTCAGATACTCACACACTCAGATACTCACACACTCAGATACTCACACACTCAGATACTCAGACTCAGATACTCACACTCAGATACTCACACACTCAGATACTCACACACTCAGATACTCACACACTCACATACCCAGATACTCACACACTCAGATACTCACACACTCAGATACTCACACACACTCAGATACTCACACACTCAGATACTCACACACTCAGATACTCACACACTCAGATACTCACACACTCAGATACTCACACACTCAGATACTCACACACTCAGATACTCACACTCAGATACTCACACACTCAGATACTCACACACTCAGATACTCACACACTCAGACACTCAGACACTCAGATACTCACACACTCAGATACTCACACACTCAGATACTCACACACACTCAGATACTCACACACTCAGATACTCACACACTCAGATACTCACACACTCAGATACTACACACTCAGACACTCAGATACTCACACACTCAGATACTCACACACTCAGATACTCACACACTCAGATACTCACACACTCAGATACTCACACACTCAGATACTCACACACTCAGATACTCACACACTCAGATACTCACACTCAGATACTCACACACTCAGATACTCACACACTCAGATACTCACACACTCAGATACTCACACACTCAGATACTCACACACTCAGATACTCACACACTCAGATACTCACACACTCAGATACTCACACACTCAGATACTCACACACTCAGATACTCACACACTCAGATACTCACACACTCAGATACTCACACACTCAGATACTCACACTCAGATACTCACACACTCAGATACTCACACACACACACTCAGATACTCACACACTCAGATACTCACACACTCAGATGCTCACACACTCAGACACTCAGATACTCAGACACTCAGATACTCACACTCAGATACTCACACACTCAGATACTCACACACTCAGATACTCACACTCAGATACTCACACACAGATACTCACACACTCAGATACTCACACACTCAGATACTCACACACTCAGATACTCACACACTCAGATACTCACACACTCAGATACTCACACACAGATACTCACACACTCAGATACTCACACATCAGACACTCACACACTCAGATACTCACACACTCAGATAAACTCACACACTCAGATACTCACTCACACTCACACTCAGATACTCACACACTCAGATACTCACACACTCAGATCACACACACTCAGATACTCACACACTCAGATACTCACACACTCAGATACTCAGATACACTCAGATACACACTCAGATACTCACACACTCAGATACTCACACACTCAGATACACACACTCAGATACTCACACACTCAGATACTCACACACTCAGATACTCACACACTCAGATACTCACACACTCAGATCACACTCAGATACTCACACACTCAGATACTCACACACTCAGATACTCACACTCAGATACTCAGACACTCACACACTCAGATACTCACACACTCAGATACTCACACACTCAGATACTCACACACTCAGATACTCACACACTCAGATACTCACACACTCAGATACTCACACACTCAGATACTCAGACACTCAGATACTCACACACTCAGATACTCACTCACACTCAGATACTCACACACTCAGATACTCACACACTCAGATACAC
>NW_027296036.1:0-570 GCF_016086655.4 Lepeophtheirus salmonis | reverse complement strand
CTGAATTTTTTTCTTAAAAATTGAATATTAACGTTTGATAACAAAAGAGAGAGAAAAAAAAAAAAAAATTATTCAAAAATTGACGGATATTTAAGTTAAAAATCAATTTTTATTTGTCAAATCTATATGCAAACGAATTTCTATACACCTAATTTTATCTATGAATACAATATTTATATTTTTGCCCATAACTTTTAAAGTTTTGGATAAATCCGAGAACGTCTTTATTCGTATAGTTTTTTTATGAGAGCCATATTATCCAGCCATAAGTATTACTTCATGGGAATAAGAATGGGTTTATAAAAGAATAATCTTATTGAGCTTAATTAGTATGAAAAAATGGAATAATTATATTAATAATAATTTATTTAACTTACGTGGTTTGGCATACACATTCTTCATCTTCCAAGATGCTATTATATTATCTTTGATAATCACAGTTTGCATTCGTAAATGTATGTACATTCTTATACTAACAGTAAAAAATAAAATTTTGGTGACATTTATAGACAACTTAACTAATGGAACAACTACTTGGGTGATTGAGTTTACAATTTTTTCTCCATTTTT
>NW_027296035.1:0-776 GCF_016086655.4 Lepeophtheirus salmonis | reverse complement strand
GAGAAAAATATTTCATTGTTAAGAATCCTTGAGTTTCCTTGATATATATAATGCAGAAATACCTTGGGAAAAAAGTATAAGTCAATCTTAGACTCTCAATGAATATGCACCTTTTTTTCTCGATATTATGTCTGCAATACCTATTATATTTTGTTCTTATCTGCATTAATATTTTTTTTGAATTGTTGAGTTTTAAGTGATTATGTGATAACAAATTATAAGTGATCTTAACTTCTGTAAACTTATATTGGAAAATCTAAGTAGAATTGCAATTTCAAAACTTGGTCGTAATCCATTTCTAAAAAACTTAATTGCTTATCTCCATATTGTAATATTACCCCCCATGAAGATTTAGGATCTCCACACTAATAAAGAATATTAACCCATATCTTCCCGACGTCAGTTTAAATGGACAGCGATGAGTGGTATGTTCAATTTTCTTGTAAAATCAATTGATTTTGTCTATTAACATATGTATATGAATGTATGTTTTTATTAAAAAAAAAATAATAATGAAAAAATTACTGAAAATAACTAATTATATATAATACTTTATTGAAAATTTCCTTAGACTATGTTTCAACCGCCACAGAACTCTTTTAAGTTGATGTATTTTATAAAAAGTGCTAAAAATTAATTTAATTTACTATATTCCATCTGTCTTCAACGGAAAAATATCATTTTTCATATTTCATTTCTATAAAAATCCAAATTTTTGGAACGTCAGTTTAAACTGACGTTGGGAATAGGTGCTTGTGATATTTAAAAGACAAATT
>NW_027296034.1:0-1280 GCF_016086655.4 Lepeophtheirus salmonis | reverse complement strand
ATCCTCCACCTCCTGTTTATATGGTCTCCAGAAATAAATGGAGCTGTTAAAAAGTTGAAACTAGGTATTGATAAGGTCATAACTCTTACTAATTATATTCTTGGAGCGGTGTTGAGGATTTTGGATAATGGAATTAGAGCAGATATTGAGCAATGGGGTAGGCTGTAAATTTTGTCCTTTGGCATTCTTTCGTCAAGCAATATTGAACAGAGAGTCAAAATAATATATTGTATATTGAGAAAGGTTTTTCAGCAAAATATTTGGATTATTTTGGCATTTGACAACATATTGTTGTTTTGTTTTTGAGATTTTATGAACTCTTTAAAGAGACCAAATATTTTGCCAACTTCGAGGCAACAAACAATGAAATTTTGAAAATCAAAATTTGAAGGAAAACAAAGTCCTTGTATTTTCACCGTCCTATTTGTATTTTTTATTTTTTTTCTAAGTAGTGGACATAATACTAATTCAATTATTTGTTATAATTAATCTATAACTGTAATATGTAGAGCAGTGTACTATAAAATATACAAAAATGATCCAAGCTTCGTGTCATAAAGAAATTTAAACTTTCTGAAAAGGAAGTTGGTGATCATTGCCTACAAACAGGTTTATTGTACACCGACTAAATTGATAATTAATGTTATTTAATTATAATGATTGAATTATTAGACTTAAATATATATTTACTTATAATATTATTAACATTTATGATATGTTTAAAATTTTAAATATGTAATGGCATAAAAATATTCTTTTTAAAGTTTAAATGTAACACTAAATATTAACAAATAATTGAATTCTTAAAAAAATATCTAGTGTATTGCCTTTTACATTTATCATTTGGGTTTTATTGCTCAGTGAATATATTTCTTTATCGTTACAATTATGGAATCTACTTCCAAAAGTAGGAATCTATTTTACTGCTTTATGAGGCTTAAGAAAGTGTGGTTGTCTTCCGTGGATGAATTTTGATACCATTTTCCCTCATGAAATACAGAATTAGGAATTGGATTATATCTTGTGATCGATGAAACTGAGGTTCCCAAGTTATGAATAAAATATATCCTTCTGTAGGGCAATTTCAAACGAAGAAGTAGCTGTTCAATGATAATTCAAGGAGTTTGCTTTTTTTAGGTTGACTATGTCCAACATACTTATCACATTTTCAAAAATAAATGAAAGTCTCCCATCTTCCTTGTAGTTATTTATTTAAGCTAAATATTGTTGTAACTTGTGCAATTTTTTGTGTAGGAGACATGTAAACAAGTTTCTTTCAA
>NW_027296033.1:0-2212 GCF_016086655.4 Lepeophtheirus salmonis | reverse complement strand
TTCTAGGCACTCCAACCAAGTTTCAGTTTAGATTCACAGTCCCTATTTTCGTTAGAGAATCTGCAAATTCATTTCCTGTCATATCATTATGACAATTGCACCATTCACTTTTTCCTCTATTCAATATTTGTTTGCATTTTTGACTTCATTGCTTTTTTAGTACAGAGATTGAGAATAGCAGTAATTGCTGATTGAAAATATGATCGAATTATATCCTATCGTAACGGTTTCTCTAGCTTGAGAAAAACATCCAATGATTGTGCGATGTCGAATACTTCTACATACTTGAAAAACAGTTTAAGGTGTATTGAAAAAAAAATATGTCCAACTCATCTTTTGAAAAAAATTTAGATTCCCTTCGAGCTGGCATCAATAACCTCTATAATCTTGATTTTCATCAATTTGACACACAAATGACGTCATCAAAAATTCATTTATGGAATCTGTCTGAACCAAATTTTGAAATAAAACCGACTCAGATCAAATTTTTCATGAAGACCGATAATCTGAGCTTTTATTAAGTGCCAAATAAAGTTTGGCCCACTAAAAGCTAAAACAATCATGGACTTATTTTAGATTTTCAGACAGAACCAGCACTAATAATTGAGTATTTTACAACAGTAAATATAGTATGTTACCTGTCAAAAAAACAAAACCAAAAGCCCAGGTAGAATTGATTTTATTCTAAGTTGAGTCTGGATTACATTTTTATCATAATGAACACGGGTTTCATCGTCATGAGCTGTCAATCTTTTCGTGAGCATGTCGGTGATGTAATTATTTGTTAAGGAGACCATATTGAAGAAAAAAAAACACAAGACTAAATATATTATTGAAACTGATTCGAATCGATTTTGAGTTATCCAAATATTAAGGTGTCTGTCAAGAATTATGACATCCATAAATATTTTATATTCTGTAAGGTCAAGTTATTTTACAAAAATTTAATTAAATTTTTTAGTATTTGTTTCCCAAAAAAACTGGCAAGGATTGGAAAAATAGATTCATCCGTTAAGGGGTTAAAAAACAGCGAAATTTTAGTGATAATAATAAACTTAAAATTGAGAATATTTCGATGAAAATAGTTTAAAATTCATTTTTTTTTAAAGTATAAAAAGAAATACTTAAACTTCACAGATTATATTATTTACCAACGGGGATCTCGGACAAATTTCCTGGGACCAGAAAAAACTAAATAAAGTATTTAAAGGGTGGGGATTTTAACTTGGAAAATTGAAGGCTAATTTATGTATATTATACTTTACTCCCTAAATTAATTCAGCAATCATTTGTACTTACATGACGAGGTCCATAGTGATGTCAATTGCTAAAGCCAGCCACCTTTACGAGCAACCAAAACCTCCAAACCTGGCCCTGAACCTGACTCAAGTATTGATGAGGATCCCCTTGTTCACGTTGGACAATGGCTCAAGAATGGTCCTATGTGCACGTTTATTGTCGAAGGAGTTAAGATCTGGGGAGCTAGGAGGCCAAATTTCCTTTTCCTAAAACATTTTTTTTCAACTGAAACCCATACATCATCTGATCTACCAACAAATGAGTAATTTAAAAGTGTAGTATGAGACCAGATCTCTAGCATCATTATATATTACGTTATTTGCATCCTTGTGTGAGCAAATGTCGCGGAGGCCCAGAATTTCCAGGGGCTGCACAGAGACATCCCCAAGTATTTTGTGTTTTTATTTGTACAGTTCAATTAGTTGAATCTGATGAGAACACTATCATAAACATAGATTTCAGGGTTGCCAAGATATTAAGATCCAAAATGGTTCCAGATTTAAAATCTCCACTCATTTTATGAATAGAACTTACCAAAAATGTCCATATTCGCTTTAGAAATATATAGATTTAAAATATCTATAATATACAATCATACACACCTGCTCAAGTCCCCCTCCCCCAAGCAGAATGTTTCATATATTTTTAAAATAATTTAATAAGATAAAAAAACTTATCTACGTCTTTTTTGGCTTAATGTTACTAAATGAAAATTCTTCATTCAAACATATGCTTATGAATATATCCATATTTTTCAAGTGCAAATTTGAACAAAGAAAAATTAGAAAGTTATCATTCAATTCCATCATTTATAAGCCTATATTAATACGAAAAAGGAACTATTTTTATTTGCAAAAATATTTGCAAGTATAAAAGAGCAGATGGTTTCAATATTCCTACAAATGAATATTCA
>NW_027296032.1:0-1948 GCF_016086655.4 Lepeophtheirus salmonis | reverse complement strand
GCTCTCTTCCAATATAATTCGTTTCAAAGTAAGAAACAAAATCTTGCGGTATATCATCAACTATAAGCCTATTAATTACATCAATCACAGGGAGAGATTCCAAGGCTGTGAAGTACTTGACTATATTATTAAAATTTGAATCGGTTAGTCATCTCACTTTCAAGTCCACATCTATGATGTGCCCATAGAAATATTTGGCCACATGAAAAAGACAACCAGTGATTTTAGAAGTCGGTGAAATTTTCACTGAATGCATTTATTATTGCCTTTTCGAAGTGATCCCTTGATCTTTGTGGACTCAATATTGGGTATATACTCTTTAAGATGTTAAAAGACATTTAGATAAATATCTTCAGATTTCCCCAGCAATAAAACGAACAAACGTGGTATAGTAGTCTCATAATGTGCAAATATGCAGGATGAACAATTGATAAATTATTTATGGACTACATTTTAATGTCCCATAACATCCGTGTTTTTCATTCTTGCAGGGTCTTATAGGCTACTTTTGGGTTCAAAATACAATAATTCTATTGACATACATTCTAATGCAGTTCATACGTACTGCAATTGACCAAATGAGATATTTACATGAAGTGTCGAATATTTTTTTAAAAGACGTTTCTATAGTAATTAAATATGTATATATGTACATTTATTCCATTAATTAGTTAGTTGAAAGAAATTAACACTCTCAAAGAACAATTATTAGAAATGAAGTTACATATTCAAATGTCATTGTATCACACAAAAAATACACACCAAAATTTATTGAAAGAGCTTATCTCTTATAAGTCAATAGTTATGGTTCTCATAACTTGCTTGAGATCCAATAGAGGTATACATTCATTGTCTTAGCTACACAACTCCAAGGATTCGAGTCCCTTGAGTAACTGTATAATGCAGTCTGTTTCGTACTCTTTGCTTAAGAAAGAAGGTTTACGAACCAACAAAGAACCGTCGTTCTTAACTTTCTATTCAGATTCCAGATTGCTCCAACTGTACTGAGCTGTATAGCTTTCCACGATTAGGTATCTCATTTCTTCGTGCTCTCCTACAACTCGATCTTTGAGTCACTCCCCCAATCCTCTTATTGGTTTGCTTCTCCACAACTAACTTCGTCTTCTTCCAAAACTTCCTGGATCCTAACGAAGTAAACATCTGAAATCTCAACACTTCCTTGATTATATGTCAATTGTTTATGGTTGTTCGTCCATCCATGAGTCGTTACAAGAACAAATAATTCATCATGTCAAATTACAATAGATAACTGATATTTTACGGTCATTACTTCTTCCTTTCAATCGAATCTATAGAGATATTAAGTCTATATGAACGAATCACTGTCGTGTTTGTTTATTATTTAATTTATTTTTAAGTACTACAACGATAAAAAATTTGAACGTCATTCTACTTATTGTATTCAAATATAATATCAATAATGAATATTAACTTTCTGAGCATCCTCATAGTTAAATTTATCAATGAATACTTAATTGTTGCAATTAATCAGAAATAATTAAACATATTACCCATTAATTTTGGAGAAACATGAATGGGAATCATAATTATTTAGTATTCAGTTAAAGGTCTGTTCGACAAAGTGTCTGTCGGCAAAGTGGCTATCAACAATAAGGTTTTGTGTAATGTATATTTGCAGTATCTTCAACACTTCTGAGTCTTTGATATGTTTGTGACATCGATTCTCCCCTGTGGTGTTTTAGACTATTATATTTAACTTGTCTCCGATATACTAGATATATTTATTAAATTTTAAATCCAAAATTAGCTTAAGAGACGGGACATGTTTTATGTTAGGATATTTAAAATTGGTGTTGACTAGAAAATTTACTGTTTTATTGCTATTCCTAGATTAAAATCTATACTTTCGAAAAATAGGCATGCCGTACTGAGATTTCAATAGGTTTAATTTTTCTTGTCTTGTAAT
>NW_027296031.1:0-1973 GCF_016086655.4 Lepeophtheirus salmonis | reverse complement strand
GGCGAATCAATTTAGAGTAATTGAGAAACAATGATTGCAACTGTCCTTGTCTATTAGGAGATTCGCAACATTTGACGGATTGCATGTAAAAGCAGTTTGAGAAAAGAATATTTACAGACATAACCTTTTATTCTGATTCAAATAGTGTATAAAAATATAATGTGAATTACTCAACTGACCTAAGAATCTTCTAATCTTAAGTAATAAACAGAATTTCTACTTCCTTTTTAAGAACTACCACAAGGAGCAATTCATAAACCAGGCTTAGCAAAATATTTTTTCCCGAGTCTGTTGTCCATTCAACATTTAATTTCAGTTATGTCAATATGTCCTATATTTTGTCTACAGCGACGGAGTAATCTGAACTTTTCCAAAGAATCTACTACTCCATTTTATCAGCTTCGTAATTCTATTTTTTGATTTAGCGACAAACAATATCATATAAATAGCTGATGTCAGATTCATGATATTTCCTCACACGATAAATGAATTATGTAAGTATGTGAGAAAATTGAAAAGAAAATAATTTACAAAATGACAGAAATTTATACACAATAATATACTTATTACTTGAGTAGTGCTTATAAATTCCCTTATCTCCTGCAAAGAACAAAATGAGTGCCTTCGACCATTTTTTTAACGTACTTAGGTATTTTTTATTAAAAGTTAGCCAAATATAGGTCAAATTAGCTTAAGGTAATTGAGCAAAACGTTTCTTTTGGGAGAGTTGCTACATTGGACAAGTCGCATTCAAATACCATTTTTGGAAAAGATATTTACTGATACAACCTTAAATTTTGTCAACAATAGCAGACATAATTGAGTATTGTTAAAATTTGGCCAGTAGAAGTGAAAATACAAGTTTTGAGGTTCCAAACCAAAAGAATTGCGACTCTCCATAAATATGTGGACAGTTGAAACATCTGACGAGTTGGATTCAAATACATTTAGTGAAGAAACTATACCGAGGTATAACCTTGATTTAGATTCAAGCAACAACAAATATATGTATGTGTATTGTGTTTCAACTTTGCAAGATAAAATTAAACCTACTCAGAGTAATTGAGTCATAAACAAAAAAAATTACAACAGTCTCCCCTACATTATATATATGTAAGTATTTAATATCTCTTAACATCTTCTATAGGTTTCTTTTATTTAGCTCAATCAGCTATAATAACATCAATAATATATATATATGGTTATAATATATAGATAACATATATAATTAGGGTTTATCTCTCGTTTTCCCGGGATTTCTCATGGTTTTCTATCTACAGGACTGTCCCAGGAAATCCCACAATGAACTAATTATTTCAAAGTATAAGTTTCATTTAACTAAACAGACCTGTGCATATAATTTTGGACCATATTTATTGCCGTTAAGAGCAACAACAGTGCTATCTATAAGTAGCTTTTAATATAGAGAGGTTTTGTAGGCTGCATTTATACTTTTCCAGAAAGAAAAAATACACTTCATAAGGATGGAGCAACCAAAAAGCTTTGCAGTGATAAAACTTCATTGTGTGAGACACTTATCAGAGTTTTGATATATCCAAAAATATAAAGAGGACTCCATGTTCCTGGCTGGGCTCAAAGGGTCCATCAGTACTTACCCAGGTAAATCCATGTTAATCCATGCCGAAAACCACACGGTTTAACATAGTACCATCTACAGGGCCTTGAATGAAAACCTAGGGTACGTCCTAAGAGTGAAACGTCTGTTTAAAGATTCAAGGAAGCTCACCTGAAAGGTTATGTGTAAGAAGATAATGTTTTCCTTGAAGAAAATTGGAAGAGATTTACTATTCTTCTTAGAGAGAAGATATTCACTTTTGACAAGAAAATAAAGAGCCGGAATGACATATGGATATTTAAATAACCTTCTGAATTCCTAACGGTGTTTAGGGATGAAGAACCCAGCCGCCGTGGTGGGCGTCCTGGGCGTCACAAGTAGTGAGGGTCACGTCATG
>NW_027296030.1:0-1158 GCF_016086655.4 Lepeophtheirus salmonis | reverse complement strand
TTAACTCATCACTCATCCCATGCCAAAACAAAACTTCATTTACAGACTATGTCCATATCAATTGCCTTTTACAATATTTAAAAATATATTTTATTCGTAAATGTATAAAAAAGTATCAAAATACCGATAGGGAAACCGATGAGAAAATATCAGTTTCCTGAACCACTGTTAAGGTGAGTTACAACATTTAGCATGCATCTATACTGTACACGTAATTCGTTTTCAAGAACCTTGAAATCAATAATCTTTAAACCTCTACAATTCTCCCTTTCAAAATAAAGAGGTTATGTTATTTAAAATATTTCTTGTTTTGGAAGAGAAAAATGTCACATTGGTAATGTTTGTGTTTTTAAAATGTAAATCATGATTGCCTTTTTATCCGTTACAAAAAAAAGACCCGTTTAAAACCAAATATTCCCTTTATTTTGAAATAAGGAATTGTTGAGGTTGGAAGATTATTTACTTCAAAGTTCTTAGAAATAATTGTTTCACTCGTTTGTTTTAAAATTATACCCGTATATACGTGTACAACCAAGGGTAGCTATAGAGTGGGATAGCCACCGATTTTTTACCTGTCCAAGTGTAGTACCATCATTGATATGATGACAATTCTTTTTCCGCTTTAGACTTGAATTAATTTAATCCTTTCTTGACCTTACAAAGTTCCTGATATTGACATTGAATACTTTGCCTGAAATCTTGCTCAATAAATCCTGGTACTTGTGACCAGATTCACATTTTTTATCTAGAAGTGAGAATGCACTTTCATCGTCATTAATTCTTTGGATAACCGCACAATTGAAAACATTAGTAGCAGATGAAGCGTTGAACAACTTTTTGATTAAATATTGGCTCTTCAAGTTGCTACTTAGAAAGTTGTTTATGTAGCAAATTGACAAAAAGAGCCAATTCGAAAGGGTAATAAGTCCTCCTCTATTAATCAACTCGATTAAACTGTTTTTCTCAGCTTTTTCTTCAGTGGTAGCTTGAATATTATTAACATAGAAGGAACTCTCTTCAATTCAAAGATTCTTGCAGCTGGAACAGGAATTTTTTTAGAGACCGACCTTGCAATGAACCCACCGATGTAGTAGAGAGTGGCATTGAGAGCGGTATCTTCATTGGTAAACCCAATTTTTGTGTTACAGAGTTCGTTGT
>NW_027296029.1:0-802 GCF_016086655.4 Lepeophtheirus salmonis | reverse complement strand
TTAACTGAAGTTCTTACACAATTCTTCATTACGCATAATTTCTCCCTTTTTATAATAACTATTGCAACTCACTTGATTTTTTTTAAATTAAAAAGCAAGAGCGCCTACAGAAGAGCCCTCCCTAATCGAGAAATTTCTGAAAAATTACTGTCATGGAATAAAAAATTAACTTATTCTTCTAAAAGAAAAAGAAAATGATCAAATTATGCCTTGGAGAAAAATTAAAAAAATATATAAAAACCAAGTCTCCTTCAAAATATTGTCCTAAAGACGCCCCTGAAAATTTACAACAAAAGGATAATAATAATAAAAAGGAAGAAGAAATTGCCTGCTAAATTGTGTGTAAGTACTTCAATAAACCCTCCTTAATTCTCTTAAATCAAATCAAACTTGCAAAATTTGGAACCTCGTCTAAAGTCACATGCATTATTTTATATTTTATGTAATGTACAATTTTGTAAATCCGGTGTGTTTTTTTAGCTGGCCCGTTAATTTGTAATTGGTAATATAAAAGAAGGAATTTTCTTTTCCTTAGCAGTTGTCATTACTATTTAATTCCTGAGTAGTGAACATCCTTTCCTAAATAGATTCAATTCTATTCAACAACTGATTGAACATTTGTGTTTGCTCTTAAAAACGGAGCGTAACCCTGATGATTTGTTGGGCAGTCCTTCGTGGACCCAAAAAGGACCAGAAAGTGACCAAGGAGGTCTACCAGGATGTTTTCAAGGACATATTCATCCCATTGATGAATGAAGTCACTGATGGTAAGCCATATACATTCCAGCAAGACTCAACACCT
>NW_027296028.1:0-2657 GCF_016086655.4 Lepeophtheirus salmonis | reverse complement strand
AGGATGGCGTCTCTCCTTGCTTGTTCCATGATGACTATTGTTTGTTGTCAAAACAATTGTGGTGGAAGTTATACTGTATTGTTCACGAAACGTTTTAAATTAGTATGATTTAATCCCGAATATCCAAATTATGGATCTGGATGAAGTTTAAAGTAGTTCCAATTTATCGTGTGTAAATAAAATAAAATAATTTCTATTTTTTGCCCTCATTTCTTTTCTTTTTCTTTCTTCTTTTTTTTCTCTTTCTATACCCCACATAAAAACAAACTAATTACACTGGGAAATAAAAATCTACCATTGACATGAATCCATAATTTAATTTATCTTTAAATGCAAAAATTCCAATACTTTTCTCAGTTTTTATCTGAGTGGTTAGGTTTCAGAAATATCTGAGATTATGGTAATTCGGGAACACTATCCCTCAAAGTAATTTTTCATAATGAAGACAATCACCAAATCGAACTATGATGAATACAACTGATGTAAAAAAAGGTATTTTATGATTATATATGTGTTATTATTGATTCTGTATATTGTTCTACATTGGAGAATATTCCATTTTTAGACTGAAAAATTTAACTCTTTACAATTTATTCATTATTCATAATGAATAAATAGGCATCATAGTTCATATACTATAAAAATATTCATTGTTTTATTTAAATAATACATATTTAAAAATATGTATATCCAAGGATTTAGATTCGATTTTGTATTTTTGAGTGATCCCACTTTTTATGCAGGGTTACTAGCAAATATGTAACATTATTTTAATGAGGTTTACTATTTTAATGAAACGAAAATAAGTCATATATATATTAAATGTGAATGTCTGTGGGTATGTATGTTCTTCAATCATGGCCGAACCAATGGATGGACTTTACTGAAAATTTTCATGTAGGGTACAATTTGGCTACATAAATGATTCTGGTAATTTTATTTTTTGGATCATCCGGACCATGACAACCTGTAACTAGTATTATTATCACTTTGCCTGTACAACCTGGAAGGCTGGGTTGTATTTTAGATATTAAACTGGTTCATTGATTCTTAGGGAAGTGGTAGTAAAATTTTACATGCCTTAAGAACCAGCGGCCCCCAACCCTTGGGTGGAGGTATATTCTAGCATATTTGAATGGGTTCTTGGTACTTAGAAACAGGGTGTTGGCAGAGTTTAAACATTATTTTTGGTACATCACTTCACCTCTACAGCCTCAGGGTTGGGGATTGTTTGGTATATAAGAGGGTTCCTCGATGCACAGGGAAAAGTAGTAGAGAAATTTATCATGTCTCTGTTCCAGCAGTTCCCCTGCACAACTTGAGGGTGGTAGTGTATTATAGCATATTTGAAGGGATTCTTGGTGCTTAGAAATTGGGTGGGTATGAAGTTTTTATCTGCCTTGCGTCCTGGTAAATAACCTGTACATCCTTACAGCCATGGTTTATTTGGGGATAGTAGGAAGATAGTAGGCAGTTCTCTTATACACCCCATGAGAGAAATTGTATTATAAGATATCGGAAGGGGTTCTCGTTTCTTAAAGAGGGTGGTGTTGTAGTTTAAACTACCTTGAGGCTTGGTACCTATCTCTACAACCTGAGGGCAGGGTGTATTTTGGGAAATTATAAAGGCTTCTATGTAGATGCTCAAGGAAGTGGTGGCGGATGAATTTAACTCGGACACATGAGTTCACCTGCACAAACTGTGGCGAGGGTGTATTATACAATATTAGAAGGATTCATTGGTGCCTGGAAACGCGGCCAAGAAGAGTTTAAACTGTATTTTCCCTAGTACTTTATCTGTACAGCCTGAGATATATACTCATACTCAAAATTAAAATAATAATTAAAACTTTACTGTCTTTATTTTTGTTTTATATTTAATAGTAGTTTTTAAGTGATTTTAATTTTAAAATGTCCCAGTCATATCTACTCTAGTAATAATTAACTTCACAATATACTACCTTCGTACAAATTCTAATTAAGCAATTATTAATTATACTTGAAATATTAAAATTTCCTACTCATCGAGAATGAATCTTTTCAGTGTTGCAATCTTAGGATTTTCTTACTAAAGAAGGGGTTGGGTCCAGTTGTATCTGGATGGTAGAATAAGAATAACAGTCAGATTGTTTATCCAAATATGTCTTCAGCAACAAGACCCACCTTTAATTCTGATGAAATTCCGTTACCAACATATGAATTTCCTTTAGAAAATCAAGGCGACGTTGAAGAAAGGAATTATCCAGACTTTCAAATTTTGGAAACTAGTGTCATCCTAAAGAATTAGATCTGCAAGAATTAAATCGTTTGATACGTGATTTTGGATTAGGAAAGAAAATCTGATCCTATCTTTACAGTTAAATCAGAAAAAATTGCTAAAAATCAAAGTTACTCTCTCATACTTTAGAAAATTACCAAAGTAATTTTCTGGAATACAGTGTTTTTGATAGGCTGAAAATACGTTGGCTGATCAGAGATGAAGAGTAGATGAAAAAATTACAAATCTGAAAGGGAATGATTGTTGTTTTTTTTTCCAAATATGGAGAAAATTTCATGCGAATTACAAAACATGTGAAAACAAATTGGAAGACTACAGTTAACGTACAAAAACATTCAGACAACATCAGATTAATGGAACAAAAATTTCACTTGTTCAC
>NW_027296027.1:0-779 GCF_016086655.4 Lepeophtheirus salmonis | reverse complement strand
GGGATAAGTCGTCGTCAGTAGTGAAACAACTTTGAAAAGATAAAAATAAAAAAACAAGGTTGAGTTGTAGCTAAAAAGGAATGATGCACGTCTAAGATCACATCTTTTACAACTTCAGTTATAATCTATAAAATAATTTAACAAAATTTTCCATTTTCAAAAATCTTTTGATTAAAATATTTAACTTTCACGCCGATCAGGAATCTGTTCTGAGTTTTTTTTTGTATCACATATTGTTTTCCAGAATTTTCCTTTTTTTTTTTAAAGTATTTTTACCTTTTTTATAGTTTGAGCCAACTCAACTTAAAATCAGTAATCTATATAAAAGTTAGTTTAATCTTTCCAAATTTTTATGTTAAATTTAAATTTGAGCTTATATTTAAAGGTTAATCACTTATTTTAAGGTTTTTGGTTTTCGTTTTTTCGATTACTCTTACACCAAATGATTGATTTAACCTACAAATAATTAAAATTGTAGTTTCTCTTATTCAGCTACAATATCAATTTAAATGTAATTTTTTTAAAGCAGTAATTTCCCAAGGTCAAGTGCTAAAATTTTAAAATTCTGTTATAATTCTATAAAAATGAAAAATATCAAATTCTTATCAATAAATATACCCTTAATAAATAGTTAGAAAATTTTGATTAATCTATAAGCTCTTCTAAGAAGATTTTTCTTTTCCAAATGGTCATAATAAGACATTTTGTGTTGAGTGTTGAAGATCTTTAGGAATATATTCGCGATATAATTTAAAGGTAAATTAATGAAGGGTTAAGTA
>NW_027296026.1:0-4836 GCF_016086655.4 Lepeophtheirus salmonis | reverse complement strand
TATATATATATATATACTTTATGCTGACAAACTGTAATAAAAATAAAATAGATGCTTGAACAAATGGCAGTTTTACATGTCTAATTTACCCTGTACCATGTCTCCTCCTGGTGTAATTTGGCATCCTACTTTTGGTTAGTTTCGAAACACCAATGAATGGCTATTAATTACTGCACTACATCAAAAAAACTTTGGAATTATTTGTCTTAGATAACTATGTACCTATGTCATGTTGTCCGGGCGTTGAATTTTTCTTTTAAATTGGGAAACTTATAACAGTTTTTTAAAAATTTGATTTTTCGTAACATGTTACCTCACTCTCACCTACTTATTAAAAACTATCATCATACCATCAATTAAGAATATCGTGAACATAATATATATTTGTTGACAGTAATATGGGTGGTTTCTAAGTAAAGATAATTGAGCTTTAATTCAATGTTCTCGTTCTTCTTATCTGCTAGTGATAGGAAGAATAAGCAGAATTGTAACATTGGTTTAGAAGCTTTTTTCCATAACTATACATAAAATGTGGTAGAGGTTGCGGGGGTTTTTTGTTGTTTTTTGTTGTATTTTATTTTATGAAGATTTTGGACTTCATTATACCTAAGGAATTTGTTTAATAAATTACATCCCTAAAGGAATTAAAAGTATTTTTAAACAAAATATTAATTTGTAAATGGAAGATAATTTATGACTTGAATAAATTTGAATATAAAGATGCATAAATTTTGTTAATATGCATATCAAATAGTTTTCAATAGAAATTATTTAGAAAAATAATTATAATCATTCCTTAGAAACTGTAACCATTAGTTTATATAGTATATACATATAAGTATATATAATTCAATAAAAAATATTCAAAAAAAGTAGCTCAAACAGGAAAAGGGTTAAGATGTTAATCTTATCCTATTATTATGCATCTTATAATAATATAAAAGGATGAGTTAATAATGCATCATTTTTCCACATTATTAAACTTGGAAATGCATTTTTTTTCAAATAGAAGTTGAAATGGGACAGTAATAATAATATTTCTTGGATAAGAAGAATAATCGATCGAAAAATTCATACTTTTCATGTTTCTACATATTTTTGTTTGAAACATTTTTTTAATTCCTTTCACATCATTTACTTTGTATGTATATTTGATGGTGTCCCAAGACATATAATGAAAAAATCTTGAAAATCCCCTCCACATTTCCTTTAATTGATTTAAGCTCCACATATAGGAATCTTTTTTCTTCTCCATAACAAGGACTTAATTTGCCAACTTGGACTGTAAGTCAATTGATGTCTTAAGGTTACGGTGAAACGGGAAATTTTCATTCAAATGAACCTTACAGATAAAGTACTTATTATAATTAATTTAAAGTCTCACTTTTTGAACAAAGTTTTAAGTTTCTTACCTCAAATTTTTATTGTGTAATTTAAAATATCTTTAAGTGATTTAATACAACGTGTTTTAACTCTTTCCAGTCTCAGCGAAGTAAGTAAAAAGTAATGAAGTTGAGTTGTTTAATTTTATTTCATGTTGATACTATTCTAATGTGTATTTTATCATAGAAACTATTTCAACACATACAGAGTAAGATTACATAAGATTGGAATGAAGTTTATTTTAATTTTTTAAATTGATGTTTTACGAAGAAATATTTTAATTTTTTTAATGAGGGAGATGCTGAGACTCATTGTGCTTGTTTGATTTTAACTTGCAAGACAATCCTATAGTTAAAGTTCTAAGATAGTCTACAATACTTACAGGTCCCACCCTTTTATACACTTTTTAAATTAATGGACTCTGATAATGACTAAATTGTCTACCAATTAATGAACAAACAAGTATAAAATAAATTTCTTATATAAATAGAAGTACAGTAACATCCGTCAGAAAAAGTTATCTTTTTTTTTTATGTACTCTTCAATCTATTGGTTTTCTTAAACTAATTAAAATTGTAATCAAACTCAAAGTTGTTTCCTCCATAAACAAATATGGATTTTCAATTACTTAATTTAAAAAATTATTTATCTAGTGGTAAACTTATAAAATCAAATAATGGTCTAAAAACTTTTCTCAAATATACAAGTTCTTAGAGTTATATTTTATAACATTAGTGACACCAATATGTCTATTAGTCAAAGGACTAATTTGTTTATCTGCTAAGAGTAGAAAAGCAAACCAAATCAATTCTAAATTTTATTAAAACACGTATCTATTTATATCAAGTTTGGAGATGCTTACAGAATAATTCAATAAATTAAAGGACATGTATATTCGGAGTCTGGCCGAAGTTCTTAATGAATGGAAATGGTGTTAGATAATGGAATAATTAAGTTTATATAATTTATGTTCTACTAAAATGAAATAACTGAGCAGATCTTATATTTGATGACCTTAAATAGATTCAAACTTAGATCAATTTATTTATCATGTGCTCATTGATCTCGTACATCTTCTCCTCCAAACCCCCCATCAAAGGAGGTAGCCTTCCAAAGCATGAACTCGCTTACATTATATTGTTAGGTTATGCTGGTCCTGTTTATAATAAATATTTTTTAGTAATTGTTGATAATCATTTCAAAAACTTAGAAGTGTATCCTACTAAACTCTATTTCGTCTCACTCTTCTACACCATTACTAAACAGAGTATTTATTTACATTTGAATTGCCTACTAGTATTGTGTCTAATAATGATTATTGTTTTACTTCAGAAGAATTTCGGAACTATAAAATTAGGAATGGAATAAAACATATTACTTCGTTCCCTATCATCCTTCTTCTAATGGTCAGGCTGAGAATTATGTTAAACAAATAAAAATTATGATGAATTGGTCAAATACGTGGGACAATCGATTCTCACTGTTTAGGATGGAAGATAATATTCCAGCTATTAGTAGGTAACTGTATATTTATTGCCATCTGTATTCTATATTTCCTTTCCTACATGCATAATATGCTTTAGCACTACTTATCGGGGCGGACACGGGCGTTTTCCTTTCATATATAATAATTAATAATTCATTTTATATAGGGTCTAAAGCAGGGGGTGGCAACCTTTTGTAGAGTAGAGACCAAACAGTCATGTAGTGTCATGGCAGAGGGCCAAACAGCTATCACTGCGGAGTCATGGTAGAAACCGTGTTATTGAATATATAATTGATTTTCTGAGTGTTAAGAGAAAAAAAGGATTTAATATTCTTTTATTTAACCAATACCCTTATTTTTTCAACAGGAATTATAACAAAAGAAATGAAATATCAACACCATTTAAAAGAAAAATCTATATTGTACTAAAAATAAAGGAAAGTAAGAGAAATACTAAATATTTAATGAGACAATTGTTTCTGCTTATTTTGTGATATTTTCTCTATATCAGGTGAAATACATGTATATTATATAATATTTATGTACAGGAGAAAAACTTTTATAATGGTAATGTTAAGTTTCTTAGTGGCGTTTAATGATAGTTTCTTTCATTTTGGATTAGTATGACTATATTTAGATGATTATCCATGATATGATGGCGGGCCGGTCAAAATTCAATTGCGAGACAATATGGCCCACGGGCCGGGGTTACCAAACTCTGGTCTAAAGTAAGGAAGGAAACAATGAAGAAATAATTACTTTTATGTGTTGTTTTTATTACAAATAAAAGCATACCAACGAAATACATTTTTAATATATGCTGTGTCACATAATTTCTATATATGTAATTAGTATCTTATATTTCAGAATTGAGGAGAGGGGACAGTAGTCTGTTTCAAGAGCCTTTGTCACATATGAAAAATTTCTGATCGCATGGTGTTGTAACATTACGCACGTCGTTGCCTTTATCGCATTTCGCAACCCTTCTTCCAAAAGAAACAAAAAAAGAGCTCAAAATCATATAGTAATTAGCCAAATCAGTCAATCATACCAACTGCTGTTAATTTCATGTATTCCCAGATGACAGCATCATTTTCTATATTATTTCTCCACAATTTTTTAAAATTAATTATTTCTACATTTATCAGAATATAAAAATCCTGTATATATTTTTTTCCATACAGTATTAAAATATTGCTTAGTAATATTTTATTATGAGCGTAGCTTTACATTTGTAATTTAAAAAAAAAAAAAATCATTTTAAGTAATTAGATGGGTAGTATAAATATTATGTATATTTATAGGACGTGTGATCAACAAGAAATTGTATTCCTGTCCTTTAGGAAACGCATAACTATACTGTATAACTTATCACATCGTTTATTTATCAAAAAGGATCATTTATTAACTATATGACGTACCACGATGAGACGACAGAATCGACAGCTAACAACAAAATACTTTGTGAGGGAAATAATTCAGGGGGAACATAAATAAATTTAAAAAGTATATTCCTCTAAATTATGTTGCTTGCGCCATAGATTCAAATTTGGATTTCCAAATAATAAATTTATATATATATATTTATATAATTATATATATTATCATTCAGGAAGTTTTATTATATGACCAGAAAATCGTTTAGTCAACAAACTAATATAAATAAACAATGTTCATGCCAAATTATAAGTAAAAATTATTTTTTTTTTTAGACCAAGAAAGCATTTAATTTTTCAACTGCTTAATTTAAGCCAAATAGGATAAATACTAAAATAATTTAGCATATTTGTTCATAATTAGATCAAAAGCATTTCTTAACCAGACCTAAATGCGCCATTGTATTTATAAAGGATATAACGTCAATAATATTCTACAAATTAGACTATTTATTACGGTTGTTGTACATACACCTATAATGTTTATATTATTTTCATCGTTAGAACTCGTTTCATCAATAGTATAAAAAA
>NW_027296025.1:0-627 GCF_016086655.4 Lepeophtheirus salmonis | reverse complement strand
AACAACTGTCAAAATTCAACATTCTAAGACATACTAAAATTGTTATACACATGAGGAACTTGGAGATGTATTCCAGGAATCTAATTGAACCAAATACTTAAATCAATAATTTCATAAATTATATGATCAAAATACTTGTTTCTTTCACTGTCCCACTCAATGAAACTAGTCATCCCCATTTTTTAATATTCATAGAACTATATAGTAGAAAAGCAGATTCCGTATGCCACAACATCATCAACTTAAGTAGTGTTGTCCAAGATAAATAAAGAACCACAGAGCATATGCATACAGAGGTCTAGCTACAAGCAAGTGCTGTTGACATATATGCGACATTAGCGCCCCAAACATTCAGTGTGTATCAATAAGGCATATATGTAATAAATCATCAAAAATGTAATATTTTCAATTACATTAATTAGGTAACTTGATTATAATAAAATTAAAAGACACTTTAATATTGCTTCCACATTTTTAATGGTTTGATAAAACATTTCTCTACTTCAACAAAATAAATCAAAAATCGACAAATACAATATTAATAGACTGTGCAAGTCAAAATAATTTCATTACTGTTTTGGGATTTGGCTCTGGACTATACAGGAAAATTAATTATCAAGTTCACTC
>NW_027296024.1:0-7542 GCF_016086655.4 Lepeophtheirus salmonis | reverse complement strand
GATTTATAACTCAAAAACTTACACAGTATTTTAATGCTGGGGTTTCTGCAGGATTATATTTTGTTTCATTTATTTTTTCATTTTGAGTTTTTTTTAATTTTTAAAAGTTATAATTTTTCCTCCGCTGCATAATTTGGTGGAATGATACAAAATCTTCAAAAGAAAATGTCTGTTTTATTTCAATACAGTCATTATCAAACATTCCTTCATTGGGGGAGGAGAAGACGGCTCTTGTATTATCAGCTGTTGATGTTTCTACTTTCTTACTCCCATCCGGGTTGTAAATGTTGATTGGTTGAATTTGAATTTGCTTTTGTTTTGATGTGAACAATTCCCAACTATTATTGAAATTTTGTTTTCCGAAATTATTTGTGAATTACTATGGATTTTATAATTTTTTTCGAAAAATTTAGTTTTCAATTTTTTTCGAAAAATTTAGTTTTCAATTTTTTTCGGAAAATTTGATTTTCAATTTTTTCGAAAAATTTAATTTTTCAATTAAAAAAAAAAAAAACATGCCCCCACACACAAACACAAAAATATACATATATATATATGATCTTACAGACGCTCTTGGATTATTCCAACAAGGACCTGTCTTATATGATATATTAAGCGAAGAGGTACATCAAAAGGATTCAGTTTTATTTTTTGGCTCACTCTGCAACCTCTTGTTATAATATGTAACAGGCTCCGTGCACCATTTTTGAATGTGGGCAGTCAATATATTAACAAAAAAAGTGTCTTTTTGCTGCTGTAAACAGTAAACTCTCAAAAAGGGGAATAGACATGTCCCTTGGATTCCACTGTGTTGCATGGTCCCTATGCAGTGCATTAGTCCGCTTAAGAAACCCTGAGCGTGCTCCTGCTCAGTTACTAATTTTGTGAGGGCGCTCGTACTCCAACTCGTTTTTTAAAGCTGTAAGCTTTTTCGCTGTTATAGGGTATATGAATTTGACAGCTTTTTATGACTGCAATTAATATAGTGAAATCATATTATTAATTCCAAGAAATAAACTACAAGAATGTCGGGTTTTTTTTTCAAAAATTTATATTTTAAACTTTATCGTGCTTTTGGCTGGTTATGATAAAAAAACGACACTCTTGCTTACCCTTATAAGTTATTCATCCTCCATAGTAATAAGGAATATCATAGCTTATATTTTAGAAAAATATTTCATGTTTTATTTGAAAAAATATCTTTTAAAAACGATACTTTCCTATTTTACGTATGTTGCAAAGTCTGAAAAAAAGTCAGAATATGAATTTGTAAAGGAGCTCCACGGTGTGTATGGAGTGTCTATTTCCATAAATACCTCAATTATTAAAATCAATTGGCTATTCACTGAGAAATCCGGAGATTTGTGGTCAGAATTTCATCCGTCTTCTCCTTGAATTGCACGTACTAAAAACTGGTTTCTTAAGACTGGCGTATTAAATATGACAAAAGGAGTTTGTTATTATTATTTCACTCAAATTATATACTTCTACATTTAGGACTGTCTTAGTTTGAATCACAAAACCTATACTTCCTAGATTTGAATTGTACGAGGTTCAGTGACCGTAAAAGAATGAGCATAACACAAACATGACACTTCTTTCATAATTTATAAGTGTCTTCAACTTCTCAAATTCTCATAAAAACTGATGTTCTCACTGATGAGTAATATTTCAATTGAACCATTTAAGCGTTGAGTAGGTTGATGCAGATCCACCAATCTTCATATTTGAGAGGCGGCCATGAAATATAAATACATAATTCAATAACGATTGTTTTAAAATGTATATCGTATATGTGGAAAAAATACTTATATATTTTTATATTTTAATACAGAGAGCACTGAACTCCCATTTTAAAACTTATAATCGTTAACTCTTTTGAAAAATATTTTTTCTACAAAATGTACTATATTGTTACTTTCTATGAATTTAGGTTTACCCTACTTTGTAATGCCTACAATAATGAACATTTATCCAATTCAAGATATAATTAAATATCCATTGTTACTTTACAAATATTTGACAAATTGTCAAAGAATGTAAATTTATTTTATATTTTATCATCATCATATCTTCAATAACCTAAAAAAATATAATTATTTACAATAACAGACGACAAATAATTTATAGATTATTTTCAATTATACTCTTATAAACTTTACAAAAACAACACACATACATATAAACTTTGTACTACATAATTTAATTTTTTTTATTGAGCCTTAGTTTCAAACACATGCATTTTTACACCCTCCATCCCAACCCCAGCGGACGCCCCTGAATATACATATATATACAGAGGGATATAATAATAGTTAGGATATTACAACTGCAAATATAATTGGTGATGGTGGATCACTAAATATGTTACGAACAGAGATTTAACAAGGAGTATGATTTTATTTTTCATTACGCAAACTACTAGAAAAGATTAGAAAAAGAAGAAATAAATTGAGTGACGTCATGAAAGACGAAACTTAATAAGTTTTAGGACTGTTATGGACGACTGTACTGACCGGACCTAGAATAAAGTGGAATGATACAACACTAACACCGACAATAATAAGGTCCTCAGGATCCCAAAGTGAGTCAAGAGAAGAATCCACTATTCTTAAACAAATAACGACCACAAGACAAATCCTCATATTATTTAAGAAAACCTTGATGTTGTACGACACACAATAATTACAAATTTTCCATCCTTCAACTCTTAAGTAATGGGAAAGATTAAGTTACAATTAACTTTGAAAATCCATCTCTGGCTCAAGGTTGTTAAGTAAATTAATTTCTAATATTTCTGAAAGCTTTCAAGGATATCATACCTGATAATTGAAGAAAAAAGAATCACGTATTTTTTACACAATTTTTAAACAAAGGATGTAGCACCTGGAAAAAATTGTTCCTGTCTATACCAATGCCGGTTCCCGGGTACTCCATTGAAATCTGAACACTTACTAATTCAATAATTAATGATGGTTGAGTGATTGATGAGTGCCAGCACCTTTTCAAGGAACTCCATACTAAACTCACAAAATTATTTCCCGAAATTTGATACATTGTCGGTAAGGGTTCCAACAAGTTTTGATCACCATGAAAGATCTCTTATTGTAAAAACCCGTCCAAACATCCGCAGTGAGGATATTTAATTTACAATCATGGAATCTTTAGCAAATCTAACTAAAGGTCAAAAACCACTATATTTTGTGGCTTTTGTTTGAAAATAACACTATAGTACTTAAAATGTATTTATTCCCAAAAATCTTATTTGAACCATAGCCATTAAGGTTTATTTGAAAGTGTATTTGGTTCTATACGGTCTAAAGAATTACTGTGGTCTATTTCGTCTGAATATTGCATAACTTAATATATAATAGGGCTAAATCAGTGGTTCTCAAGCTTTCTGTCCCGTGATAAAATTATTCAGGTTGATCCTTCTTTACTTCATTTTTATAGCTAACAAATATTTTAATCAATTATAATTATAATAAAATGATAAATTGTGGGTTTTCAATTCCTGCTTCAACTTTGAAAGTAAATTCTTACTTTACAAAATTCTTCACGATATTAAATTCATGTTGTACTTGACAAGCTATGTACAAGTCTGTAATTAGTTTTTCGTATCAAATCTGCTATTGAGAATTTTCGATGTGAATTTTGGAGTATTTTACCCCATTTCTGTTTGTTCCATGAATAACATAAATACAAAGTTAGACCATCTTGTTATCGGCTAGAATTTTCAATTTTCTTATATAACAAAACAGACTGCTGAACAATACAATCAGATTTTGACGTCATAGTGTATAACAAATGTATATTAACTGCATATAATACTTTAAATGATATGATAAATAGTAGCAGTATACTCTTTGACGTCACTATTGCAAAGCATTGTGGAAGTCAAACATCATTCGGAAAAGTGCTATTGTATAAACTGATTAAATGTAATATTTTACCAAATTAATTTTAATCGGTAGAAAGATTTTTGGGAATAAATACATTTTAAGTACTATAGTGTTATTTTCAAACAAAAGCCTAAAATGTAGTGGTTTTTGGATTTAGTTAGATTAGCTAAAGATTCCATAGTTGTAATTAATATCATATATAAACAGTTATATAAAATTGTGCAAACAATAAATTAATTTTTATGTTGTATTTCACATACATACTTAAGTCCTTTAACTTATCTTTCAAGCTATCAACGACGGAGGCATATTTTTGTAAAAAAAACCTGTGGGTTTTTTTTTTTTTGGGATGGAGGTTATCATCTCATCCAGGGACAAGTGCATGGAACATTACAATAAAATCAGGATGTTCAATATGAGATAAGGGACTCATGCAGCCTACGATACACTTGACACATACATATAAAAGCTTTTCGAGAAGATATGTGAGATTCCCAGAATTGTTGCGCTGCAGCAAAAAACGGGCACTAGAAGAAGCAGTCTCTACTTTCCTTCGATCTCTTCAAATACCATAATATTTGCTTCTCGGATGAATTCTCTTCAAAATGGTCAAAAAGTTTCAAAGTTGAATATTGATGTACTTGGATACTTTGCAGCAATTATACACTTTCACAAAATTTTAGATGATGCTTCATTTTCAGTGTAGAGACAATGAAGTAGCCCCCATCTTGAAGAATATTTTGTAACTTCCGATTTAGGGAACTACATCAATTGAAAGTCTATTTAACGGGCTTAGTACTGCTGGATCCACATTAATATCCATATCACTTCCAGCTTGATTATCTACTTTATCCATGATGAAATGACACGCTTCTAAATCCAATGAATACTATAACATTATATTAAGACGGATGCCCAGAAAGGAATATAAACAACACTTCTGTAAGCAAGCTTGCTTGCATCACACAATGAATGCAATTAAACTATTGCTTAATAAAAATAAGTCAAACAAATAGAGTAAATAGAGTACGAATTGTAAAGGGGATATTCAGCCCCTGGAATTATTTTCATTCGAAATTCAAAAGAATCAATCAAAATAATTTCTACCGATGGCTAAAACTTTAATTTGAAACACTGATATAGAATTATTAAGCTCTGGAAAAGAAAATATCGTGTAGAATTTTGTAAAGTAAGAATTTACTTTCAAAGTTGAAGCAGGAATTGAAAACCCACAATTTATCATTTTCAACTAAATTTTGAAAATAACGATATTGCTATTATAAATTTTGACATTTAGAGTCAAATTTTTATATTTACACTAGTATTTATTAGCTATAAAAATGAAGTAAAGAAGGATCAACCTGAATAATTTTATCACGGGACAGAAAGCTTGAGAACCACTGATTTAGCCCTATTATATATTAAGTTATGCAATCTTCAGACGAAATAGACCACAGTAATTCTTTAGACCGTATAGAACCAAATACACTTTCAAATAAAACCTTAATGGCTATGGTTCAAATAAGATTTTTGGGAATAAATACATTTTAAGTACTATAGTGTTATTTTCAAACAAAAGCCACAAAATATAGTGGTTTTTGACCTTTAGTTAGATTTGCTAAAGATTCCATGATTGTAAATTAAATATCCTCACATATATAAACAGTTATATAAAATTGTGCAAACAATAAATTAATTTTTATGTTGAATATTGATTTTTTTCCATATTCAAGGTTAGATCACACCAAGGTTAATAGAAATACAAGTTTATACAATAGCACTTTTCCGAATGATGTTTGACTTCCACAATGCTTTGCAATAGTGACGTCAAAGAGTATATACTGCTACTATTTATCATATCATTTAAAGTATTATATGCAGTTAATATACATTTATTATACACTATGATGTCAAAATCTGATTGTATTGTTCAGCAGTCTGTTTTGTTATATAAGAAAATTGAAAATTCTAGCCGATAACAAGATGGTCTAACTTTGTATTTATGTTATTCATGGAACAAACAGAAATGGGAGGTAAAATACTCAATAATTCATCGAAAATTCTCAATAGCAGATTTGATACGAAAACTAATTACAGACTTGTACATGGCTTGTCAATTACAACATGAATTTAATATGGAATTTGAAGGTGTCCTTAATTAAAAACGTGTTTTTAACTTACTATTTATTGTGTAAATAACAATGCTTTAAATATTAAAATAATATAATTTTTTAAATGATCTAAATACAAAATATAAACAAGTATCTTTATCTTTGATTTAAAAGCCTTTTATGAATACTTGATGGTTAAATCTCTCCAGTTGATATTTACATATACAAAATATAATAGAAACCATCCAACAAATATAATGGAAATTAAAAAGAAGTTCTCTTTGCACTCCTCAATCTTCATCACGGTTGAATCTCCTTCCTCACCTGGCGGAGTTCCTTCACCAGTGCTCTTGTTTTATTTGCGATTACTTTAGGAGTAGTCCCCTTCTTGTCTTTGATAATACTCTTCTTATCGGCTCCAGTGGAAGTCTTTGAGGATGTCAATTCCTCTTGAATTGGAATAGCACAATATTTAGAGATGTTGTTCTTTAACTGCACCATTCTGTTGGATCTGTATGAGTCAATGGAAAATAGTTTAATAATGGTTAAGAAAGGTCAAAGGTAGTTTATATAGTTAAAGAAATTGGTGTTTTTAAACACACGCCGGTCACCTTGCTGCAAATTTTTTACCCTTTTGTAGCTGGGTTTATACAGCATATGACACAAAAATTACACATTTTTATATTTTGGGGTTTTTTGGTTTTTTTTTAACTTTTAAAACTTTAAAAATATATTTTTTTCCTCTACATTTTCCTCTACATAATGTAGGTTTTTCTTTAAATACGGTAAGTATCCCCACTGCCTCTGTATTATTAGCTGTTATTTTTGTTTTTCTAAGGATATAATTTTTTAGTTTGATGGTTATTGAATCTGAGACGATTGAATTTGACATACATCTGGGCCCAGCTGTTTACCTGTACATTGCAAAACCTGTGATTCGGGGTGTGTTATAGCATATATTATAAAAGGTTCATAAACGCTAAAAACACGGCGGTGGTGAAGTTTAAACTGCTTTGCGATCCAGTGTATCAACTGTTCAACCTGTGGGCTGGGATATTAAATGTGGCATTTCATTCCAGGGTTCTTCCTATTTCAATAAGTTTATCATTTAAATATAATAAAAATTGCCACGAAATTTTAAACGATGCTTTAACAGAAATATAATTTTTTGCAAGAAAAAATTAAGAATTAAATTATTTGGAAATTTGGACAATTGGGGAGGGGGCCCTTCCCCCCAACCCTTACTGAAGCTCCTGTAATCTGTATTTAGTTTGCATAGTCGTATTTCTAGGATAGTTATCCCTTGTACAACTACACCCTTCCAAAATTACTATCACCTATTGAACGGAACGCTAAAATCTCCTTTTAGCACTCATCGTGTAAAAAAAATTCCGTTCCGTCTACAAGCCTGTATTTCCTGATAGCATTTCCAGAATATGTTTGATTAGATTTTAAATTGAATCATTTCATTTCAACCAATATTTTTTCTTGTATTTAAAAGTTACTATCGTTAATGGCGATATGTTGAT
>NW_027296023.1:0-957 GCF_016086655.4 Lepeophtheirus salmonis | reverse complement strand
TTTACCTATGCACCCTCATCCTTAATTTTGACAATCAATTTTAGCTACTGTAATTGCAATTTGCGGCAAAACCAAAGGGGTGATAAGAATAATTTTTCAAAGAATGTTATCCGCACCCAATTTGGAGAAAACTCATTTCTAGTTTGCTTTTGTGTTGACGCACACTTGAATATTTTATAGGTTTATTTCGCTCAATTATTGGCTATGCACTCAAATTTGTGGTATGATTTGAGTTACTCAGAATGTCTTCTAACGTATAGATTTATTATTTGATTTATGAAAAAATAAAATAATATTATTTCAATTACTACAATTTTTTGTGATAAATCTTTTACAATTTTGATAGAATTTTACTATATATTTTGTATAAATGACAAAAATTACTAACAAAATTTTAGAAAAATTAAAAATTAGAAAATTTGACAACAGTTTTTTTACACATTTAATGGATACACTTTTTAGAGACGCCAAAATTAGACTATATTACCGTCTTTTCGAAAAGACTAATTTAAACACTTTATTTTTTGAAGAGTTTTGACAATTTTATTTTATTTTAAATAATACAATTTTTCAAAAAAGACTATTAATTTTTTTCCTCAATATAGTGACAAAATATACAAATATTTGATTAAAAACGTTTTCTTTTCTACAAATTTGACTAAAATACTTTAGTCAGGGTGTTCTAGTCATAATCCATCCACAATTAATTTAAGTTGATACTTTAATTGCAGTTAGCCGGGACTCCAAAGGATGAATCAGAATACAGTGGTTAACAACGAAATCTGGCGCTTCATATTCTGGCATATAGGAGGACGAAATGGCTCCTTGCTTTTATAAACATTTCAATGAGTAGCCAAATATCTGCCACGGAGTCAACAACAGAAAATGTCAAGTCTATCATATTTTAAGAGGCTCAACGCAGATGCGTTATTGCAATGATTATGGTGAACAACGATC
>NW_027296022.1:0-1070 GCF_016086655.4 Lepeophtheirus salmonis | reverse complement strand
AATGCACTACGTTACTGACTTTGAGGTATTCTTAGACGAACACTTTCTGAGTATTCAAGAGTTTGTTCTCTCCACTTTTAGTATGGTGACTTTGTCTGTCATATTGTTGACAAACGAAGGGAATTTCGAAAATACTAGATACATACAGGAGAACTAATTTAAAAAAGGAGTTTCCAATATTTTGCTGTTTACAAATTTCTAAATCTTCTAAATGTATCTCTACTAAGAAACCATAATGTCGAAGAACCACTTCCAAAGCAACTACGTCTGCATAGATATCAAGTGAAAATGAAACCATCATTTAAGCTGAGCATGCTTTCATTCATAAAGGATTATGTCATTGATTTAAAGATTTCTGCAAAAATAGTCAAAAAACACTACTTGAGTCCTTGTCGAAAGCTGAATAGTATTAAGCAGAAGTGAAAAAGTCCTTATAATGTTAGTTTAAGTTTGAACTAACAAAGATTAGGATACTTGATTCACATCATACAGTGTAGAAGGCAACATAGTATAAGGTAGGATTAGGAACGGACGGAACATGTAAAAACTGCCATTTGTTATATTCAAGCATTTTTTTATTACAGTTTGCCAGCATAACGTAAATACTTATAATTACATAAATAAGATAAACAAATAAAACATTCACAAAAATAGAGCATAGTTAATAATAAAATTATAAATTATTTTTTTTCCTACTATTTACTTTGATTGATAATTAAAGTCTAACATGAAGTTACACACACAAAAAAAACATAATTAGATATAATATAATTACTATATATGTATATATATAGTACAAGGATATATAATAAAAATGGGGGGTAACAAGTCTCTTTCATAGTGTTAGAATCAGAATAGATGATGTGAACTGAATATTGAAACTAATAATATATAACAAGAATATTAATTAATTGAACGACATGCTAGACTATTCCATTTAAATTAAAATATCATAATTTATGATAGAATTATATTTCAATAAAAATTACCTATAAAGTCTACTTTTTTGTCAAAAATTTCAATGTCAAAATTCACTATAACTTTAAGCAACCCGGGTTTTATGTTGATTT
>NW_027296021.1:0-1694 GCF_016086655.4 Lepeophtheirus salmonis | reverse complement strand
CTTGAAGAGAGACATTCCATATAGAATAAGCAAAGCCCCATATTGGAAACGCGTGAGTGCAGTGTATTGTCTCTGTTTACAGGTGTCCTTGACTACACACAGTATATTTGTATTAATATATCTACTTGTTAAGGAGCTTTTTCAAATATATGTAACCTCTAACCATTCACGTTTAATATGTATTCTCTCAATTTTATCGATCTTCGTTATTTGTCGTTTTCAAGAAATTATAGACTTGATTAACTTAACTACTTAATTGGTTATTTTCCGACTGCCCCATGGTTGATAATTATAATTACAGATACGTAGCACTGAATAATCCTTAGAGGTTATAAAATAAATCACGACTTGTTACTTTGATAGTATATATAAGAATAAGTACATATTCATTTATTCGTTTGTAATACAAACAAGGTACCTTGAATACATAAATAATAATAAAAGCAATCACACATCATGTATGAACTCTCTTATAGACAGGTCTGGAAATCAGATGAAGCTATTTTTTTTGTAGAAAATTTGTATTCCTTAGCCACAACCAATAATCTGGTAGGTAGCAATTTTGATACTTTTAAAGTTTTGAATCGTCATTCACTGGAAGATTTTGTTCTCAATTACCTACTATTCAAAATATTCCATTCAATGATCATGTTGCATCAAAATTGTTAAGAATTAATATAATAGACTTCATATTCAATTCTGATTTACTACCGAATTAACCGGAAAACGTCTAATTGTATCATATAAATTTTTCCAAATTTAACTCTTCCCTAGGACTACGAATAGACATCAACAGGTTTAAAATTTAAAATTGATTTCCTAGGTTTAAAATCTTCACTTGAAAAATTGACAAACCTCAGTTTGACAGTTAACAGTTTATTATCAAGGATGAGGCATCCTTGATAATAAACTCTTCAAAAATGAACCACAAACATAATTATCTAGGAAATCAAATCAGAAACACTATTTCAAACACTTTCAAAGAATTAGAAGAGGGAGATCAAATCTAACCACAAGAAAGGAGACAAGAATTGTTTAATAAAAAGTAATCTATAGATGAAAATAGGTTCATTAAGAGACAATCTCATAACTATGTTATGGAAATTCCTTCCAAAATTAATGAATTCTTTCGATGTGGTTAGTAAGAGTTTCTTCCTCCATACTCATTAATAAAGGCAAACTGCACTGAAACGAAAAAAAAAGAAAACTTGTATAAAAAAGAGCTCTTTCTTTTACAAAATTAAATAATACTAGATCATTGCTGTTGGAGGTCTCTATAAGTTTCACCATACCAAAAAATGAGATTTTCCTAACAAATCTTTCACCAGACGAACAACAGTTCCATTATTGATTACTTGGATCACAAATGTGCGTTTCCAATGTACGATTGGATAAGTAGTACCTATCTCCGTGTTCATGATTCATCACTTTTTAACAAGAATTATTTCTTCTCTCCTACAATCGTTATTTAATAGAAGAATTATTTATTATTTATTTTAAAAGTTTTAAAAATGAGGTGCGTTGCTTATATCTATCAGATGTTAAGTAATCATGTACACCCGTCTTTGTAACTCCCCAACAAATGCTCAAAGTTACTGACTTTATTAAATAAAACTTCAAGTCGTATATTATTTAAGTACTCGCACTCGAGTTTTTCTTTCCTGTCCTAGAGTAGAAACATGGCTTTGTATTTC
>NW_027296020.1:0-497 GCF_016086655.4 Lepeophtheirus salmonis | reverse complement strand
TTTCAAATACTCTACTTTGTCGTTTCATTAGCTATTATTCTGAGAATAAGGTTCATAATGAATTACAATTTCATGGAGTGACGTTTTCAAATCTACTGTAACGGATAAAAACGTCGAAGTCAATTATACGTAGTATATCTTCACAAAACATTTTTGCTAATAAATACATTCGTTATACCCTCAAAATCATAATAAAGCAGGCAGATGATAATCACATCAGTATTTTAACAATGATACCATATGTCTTTTTACCCCCTCCTCCTTGCACGCGTTTTTCTCTACAATATTATCAACTATAATGATATGACAGCTCCTTATTCTTATCACGAGGTCATAACAGTCTCCACTCAAACTTTCTTCAAATTGACAAGGTTGCGATATTAATCTCGGTTTCTTTCTGTTTTTAATTAAAAAAAAATTTACGATTTACAACCCAGGATATTGACCCATTACCCCACCCCATTTAAAAAAGAGCCTGGTCTATAAGTCATTTAAAA
>NW_027296019.1:0-3936 GCF_016086655.4 Lepeophtheirus salmonis | reverse complement strand
TATGTTTAATATTAATTTCCAAAAAAAGGTTCTCACATCAGTTTAAGATTTACTTTTTCTATGTTTGAAAAAAAAGAAAAAAAGAATGTGAAGTATAGAAGTGTAAGAGGGGTGGATTTTCTTAAGTTTCTAGTCTATTGTAAGAGACTTATGTGCCCTGGAATGGAGACACTTTCTTAGTAAGAAATGATATATTTAAAGTAGAAATACCCCCATATTATGTGATGAACGAGCCTTTTCTTGTATTAGAAAAATAGGTTCAATTTACGAAGCCCCATCCGTTCTTATCTGTTTGTATGTACACATTTTCAAGGGGGAAAAGTACAAATGAAGTAAACTAGACTTTTTAAATTTTTATTTATTTATTTATTTTTTGTAATACATTTTATTTTAAATTAAGAAAGCATAGAGTTGAATAATTAATAAATTGAAAACACTTTATAGAAAAATACCAAAGCCGAAGAAGAATTGGTCCTTTTTGGTTTCAAGATGTTAGTAATAATTATTCGACCTCCAGTGCCTATTGGTTAAAACGATCCACTTGGACCATTGCTACCAAATCAACCAAGGAATCCTCCACCACAATTTGGAGTTGCACAGGCTTCATATGAAATTTGACGACGTCTTCCAAATTGATCGTTTCTTGCTGATCCTATAGTATCTTGACAAGTGTGACCCCGATCAACATAGCACCATTTAGCTCCAGTTTGATCAGCTCTGTATTAATGAATCAAAATTGATTTACAAATATTATGAAGAAAGGGTGGAACTTACGAATTGCAGTTTCCTTGCGTTATTCCTCTAACATCTTGGAATATGTAGTTGGAACATTGACATCCACAATTAACAGCTAGGGAAGGGGCTTTGAGCGTAATGTCTTGAGCTGATGCTAATACCACAACGACGGATATAATTAGGATTTTGCAAATCATTTTTGGATTTTATCTGACTTGTGCGTATGAGATAGTTTCAAATATGTTTGTTGGTTTGATCAAAAATGATTTTACTTTTATATAGATTCATCATACATCATTTAGTGCAGTAAATAGCGAACATGCGCGCCTTTTTTTTATAAAGTAAGAGTGGAAATTCCAAATGAAGCAGGTTATTTATTTAACAATTTACCTTTTCGAAATTGGTCGTAAATTAATCTAAAACTTATTTTTACTGTGGTTCTAGAAATATCTTTAATTGACGATTCACTATAGAACTCACAGCCTGATTCCGATATAATATTTTCATGTGACGTCAGCATGGATATTTTAAGTGGGCAAACCAACAAGTTTTATTATTATCATACTCCCCGTTTTGTCATTAAGATTACGGAAAATGATAAACTATGTACCCTGGTGTATTTGGATGACAAAATCGGATAACAATTAAAAGGAAATCGATGTCTCTAGCATCCTAATTTGTATTAAAAGTAGGTTATTACCTCAATATATTTTCTTACTAACGAAATTAGAGAATAAATGAACTACTATATTTGCAAGGATAACATACTTTTCACTTTATTAACATATCCAAAACAAACATAGTTTTAACGATCTAGCCCTTTTATAGGGATTTTTTGGGTGCTATTTCTTTAAACTTATTAAAAGATCCCAATTCATGATCGGCTTCAAGTCGCATTCAATACAGATACTATGTATTTTGTATTATTTGAAAGCCATTTGACGGAGTTTCATAAAGATCTACCAGAAATTTGTCCATTTCATGTATTGAAAATCTGAACTATGGGCCCCAAATATGCAATTGTTGACGTCATAGAAAATGCTCAATAGTCTGACAGTCAAAAACAATATGAAGCGATTGATAAACCACCATTTTATTTTAGATACAACTCTTTTAGTGTCAACCTATGTTTTAAAATTAATACCAATTTTACATTCATCGATCACACGATGATTGAGAAAAAATATCTTTATACGTGAATAGATTAGGGGTGTTCCCAGGGTGGGGGGCAGGGTCTAAAGGATCTGTAGCCACCCACCCAAGTCGATCAATTAAAACAAAATCATTAATAGGGAGAAAAAAAATTAGTACTAAAATTTTTTAATAATTTCTTTTAAAGGTCATTCAGGGGGGGGGGAAAGGTTATATTATCGGGGGACGCCCCTGTAGATCCATGAATCATATAAATTTCCACCTAAAATCTAATTGCGTTATGTATCTCAATGTGTTCCAAATTATGTAGAAATAATCGCAATTTCATCAAAACTAATGTATTCTAACTTTATTCCCTAAATTGGGATAATGTAATGAATATTTAATATAATTTATTATCAGATATGAAATTTTACTTTGGAAATAAAAATTTACCTTTATACGTTTTGTGTTCCTTGCCTTTGAGCTTGACTTTTCAAAATATAAAAACTTCGTACGAAGTTCAATCAAAATCAATCGATACTTTTGCTGTAATCCTGATGACTAACAAACAAACAGAGTTAAAATCATAACCCCTATTTAACTTTGTTGCGGATACAGAAAGTTAATTTTGAATGTACTTGAAATATTGAAACTCAATTTGTTTTTATGCAGAGTTTTAGCCAACAAAAAAGTGTATTTTTTGCTCTTGATAAATGAGCTCTTTATCCCTTGTAACCAACTAACTAAATATGCAATTAAGTAACAAAATTTTGTAATTCAAATAATGTGTATAGCAGCCTATATAAATTTATGAAATTTCAAGAAAATCTATATGCTTCTTTTAAAAAAAAAATATTTAAGAATTAGCTTTTAGACTAAGTTTTGGTATGCTATAATGCAGTCAATCAAATCGTTTCTAACATATAATGTTAGATCTTCAATTTAAAATCTTGTTCTTTCACTTCTGTAGATATAACTACATCATTTAATTATAATTTATGAAACCATTGATATAAATCAAGTATTTGGGGTTTTTAGATATCATCTTTGAAAGTTAAAAGTGGGTTACATTTACATTTCATGTTTTGGTTGGATATCTTCTTCTCCATGATATAAATTGTTGCATAATAGATTCATTCTTTGATCAAATAGAAAATCGATCAAATCTCACAAAGGAGAAAAAAGTAATTCAAGGTCTTGCAAATTTAAATCCAATTATTATGAAAAATAATATGATGAAAAACGTGTAATACATCTTGCATTGAAATATGTAGGGAAACTGGACAGCCTCCTATATATGTATCAATGATGCCCCGTTTGGCACTTTCCATGCCCGACGCTCATGCATCTTATAAATTATGTAACCTGATCCAAATTAAAGTTTACTACTATAGAAAATTGGGCAAGAACACATAATTCAGTCAGTCAAATCCGGATATCAGAAGTTGAGAGATAATAAAAAAGTGCTTAACGTCAAAGTTCTTTTGAATACCAATTTTTTCATTCCTAAAATACTTTGAATAGAGGAAACACGAAGTAAAAAATTCGCATAAGGTCTCATTTGTCTTTTCTTTTTGGTATTAACTTCATTGGAGTTCTTGAGATTTAAAAAATCCCATGAGGAGTGTTCCATTTTATAGGTACCAATCGTTGGAGAAAACATATTGAACTGTGTAACAAAGAAACCCCAAAAGACATTATATTCATTTTGCAATTCGTAAATATCAATTAAAATGCTAAAACTACTTGTATGAGTATAAGAAAGCGAAAAGAAATACATGCTTATATAGAAATATTCTTAATAACATGAGTTTGGAGTTTCAACAAAATATAATTTTTATTTCCAAAGTAAAAATTTCATATCTGATAATAAATTATATTAAATATTCATTACATTATCCCAATTTAGGGAATCAAGTTAGAACACATTATTTTTGATGAAATTGCGATTATTTCTACATAATGCCTGAGTTCTTGCATTAAAAAAAAGAAAGAAGAGAATCCAAGAAATCAATAGGAATAATTTACAAAGCAAAGCAGTTACTTAAGGGTTTGTTTTTAGAAAAA
>NW_027296018.1:0-3509 GCF_016086655.4 Lepeophtheirus salmonis | reverse complement strand
ACGTTTTTTCTAAAAATTTGCCAACTCTCCCAGTTATATAGGGTTAAATCTTATGGATTAAAATGTTACTCCTTTTGTTAAAATGAATATAACACTTGATTTCAAAAGAGTAGAGTGTCGATTTCCCCACACATCTAGTATATGATATATACCCAATGATTTACTTAAATTATTTTATTCTTGGGTGAGGGGAATATCGTTTCCATGACTCACTGTTTTGGGTCTTTTGAAACTTAAAAACAGATGTTTTTTTATAATAAAAATCTCGTATTCAAATTTTCAACTAGATTGGTTCTTTTATTAAAAAGATAAAGATTTTCTTAAAAATCAATTACAGGAAAGCGTAATAATGGAAACTAGAACAAACTCTCCTAACCTTCGAAGGATGGAGATTTTGCCAGTATCCATAGTTGTATCAAGGGACATTTTATCAACGTTGGCCTAATTTAATTTTTCCCTCTTTTATGTGCAATGAGTTATGTATCGATAAGATGAATATTTATTTTATTTGATTATTTAAAAATTTATCTGTTTGCTTACATTTAAGTATATTAACTATTAAAGGAATAAATGTTGTTATTTTTAATTATAATCACTACTAATCCAAACTTGTACCATATCTGAGATCTAGAATCCTTCCAAAAACTATTTTATTAAGTCCCTGAAATAGGTACAAGTCAGGTTTGTATAGATTTTTCCTTCAGTGGGAGATAACGAGAACTATCCATGCATAGACTTGACCTCATCACCATAGATGTGTCTTTGATGATGTTATTACGCTCTACAGAAATTGAAAAAACTAACTAACCTGCCCCGCAGTTTCCTTAGTAGAAAAATCAAAAGTTTTTGTTTTACTTAAAAATATATACTGAAAAGTTTACTTGATCCTTGTATGAGGGCGGCAGGGAAATTTTCTGCAATCAAGAAGCAGAACCAAAACCTAACTAACTTATAATTGTTAGAAAAGTATAATGAAAATGTTATTGAACAAACTTTTAGGAATCAATCTTGGCAAGAATTATTCAATATGACCGCCTCTAACCTCTATCACAGTCTCCACATGAGGTTGGAATTCGGCGCAGGTTGCCACAATATAATCGATGGACATGTTGGCCCTTTACTTCTTGATGCTGCTCTTCAGCTCTTGCTCATTTCTGTGTGAGGTTTTCCGAACCTTGCTCTTTAAGACACTCCACACACTGAAGTTGAGGGGACTGAGATCAGGACTGGAATAGGGCCAGAGGGTCTTGTCCACGAAGTCAGCAAAGTGCTCCTTGCAAAAGTTATTAGCCTTCAAGCCCATATGGAAGGGGCACCGTCTTGGATCCACACATAGTTGTTGTCAGGCTCAGCTAGACTTCCGCAAAGGTAAGCTTTTCCACCTCAGGACCTTATAGTAGGCCTCAGCCCCGATTTTACCGCTTAGCCTGAAGAAGATAGGATCAATTTTCTTCCCATAAGAGGACACGACTCCCAAACTCATTGTTCGGCTCAGATGTTTTGTCCTTAAGGTGCCTTGGACTTCCTCAGGTGATGCTGCTAAAAATCTGTCGCTTCTGTGGTTCAAAACCTGGTAGACTGTGAAGATTCTCAGACAAGAAGATATCACAGTCGACGGATGACTCTTCAAGTAATTAAGGGCTTTTTTGCATCTCTCAAGCCTTAAGGCCTTCATCCTGTCGGCGAGGAGATGTCTAGGAGTCCAACAAAGCTCTTAAGACCTAGATTATATTGAACTGCGCTCCTAATGGTGATATTTTAAACGTTGAACTCTTCAGCCAAGCAGCGCATGCTGTTGTTGGATCTTCCTTGATCTTGGCTTCCTGGGACTTGAGAAATGTTTCATCTCGCTTAAAACAATTTTCTCCGCTTCTTGTCTACTTTTTGAGACCTTTAACATTCTCCTTGGCGATATATTTATTTAAGACTGATTTAGACAATTCATGGTCATTTAGGTAAAGGTCAAACAATGAAAGTCAATAATATGTTTTTCAAAGGAATATCAAGTTTATTTAGTTCCAAAATAAATCATAGTTTTATAGTTACAAATATATTTTCTAGGTCAACTTTTCATGCGTTAAAATTGTTATTTAAAATAAGTTTGAAATCAATTTAAAAAAACAAACAAACCTAATTTACCATGATTATTAAATTAATTCTTCAGGTTCTATTACTAATTTTCTGCAAAAGATATTTGTCATTTATAACTGTATCTGTGTAAGTTAGTCTGTGTAATAATTTTGCCTAGGGTAATTCGCCAAAAGTACTACATAATATGTTGATATTTGCATATTGTAGTGTAATTTGAAATTAGATTTGATTAATAGTGTAATTTTTAAGCCCTTTGCTTCAATATATGCTTGATGTATAAAAAAGCAACTATTTTTAAGCATAAATGTAGATTAATGAGAGTTCTTTTGTGGGTTAATATTTTTATTCATTATAGCCATTATACATAACGCAAATCCTATTGCTTATTAAGTAACTTTACCATTAAAGTACTATAAAAATATATCTCCTAGGAGTATATAAAAGAATGAAGGGTAATAATCTCTAGCAAAAGAGTAATTATTTTCCTCCTCACCTACACAAAAAGTTACTTAAGTAGAAATAGTGTCTAACCTCAAACTTGCATGTAAACTATTGCTAATAGATTTATCATCATTGTAGAAATATATAATAAGATAATATTTCGATATGTGATATCTCCCATTTTTCTTTTTTTTAAGCATTCATTGTACATAATAAAGTTAGTAATAGTTGTTTTAAGCTTATATAGTTGATTGATTTTATGTAAATCAAACCATTTCCTAATTAAATAATAACCACTTTAATGAACAATTATTTAAATTTGTATAACACCGTCTTGACGTTAGAAAACAAAAAAATGATATAATTCCTTATACATAATTGTTAACTGTAATTTAAATCAATATTATTAGATATATTTCGACCAAGTGTTCTAGAACCCTTTCTTGTATATTTTGTAGAAAAGAAGAGCTTATTCATAGATTTAATATATAACAAAGCACATAAGTAAATATTTGTGCATTTGTAAGATCAAGGTCATTTTAGAACATAAAGAAAGGAAAAGCAGTTGCAGTTTTATGTCAGGTAATTTGAAAAATATACTTCATGATATAGCAACAGTTAAGTCTGCTATTTTAGAAATAAGAAATAACATTAGAGGTTGGTCTGGTCTTGGCTGTATGGGCCTCATTAAAAGAGTTATCTATCAAACATTCTGCTTCTTTTCCTTTACCTATTGTGGAAAAATTAAGAACAAATAGTTCCACAAATTACATACACAAAATAGTCTAATTATTACATCGTTAATATTGAATAGATGACAAGTTTCATTAAAAATTAGTATTATATGTATAATTAATTTTCTTTTATAAGTAAGTAATTAAGTGCTCATTTAATTAAAGTCAAATAAGATTATAAAATAACTGGTAAACATAAATAACGTTGATTACACATTTAATGGTTTTTGCATATCAAGTCAG
>NW_027296017.1:0-2189 GCF_016086655.4 Lepeophtheirus salmonis | reverse complement strand
TTAATCTAAGAAATATTAATATAATTGATCGTGCAAGTCCTATTAAAAGAGAAAGAAGTATATTATAGTAACAGTATATAAAACCGAATGAAATATCGGAATATAGCTACATAAATTAATATTCCATTTTATTTATCTCCAGCTGTGATTATTATTATTTTATTCTTAAGGAGAGAATATCTAAATATTGAGTAACAACGTGTGAGTTTGTTCAAGAAAAACATATAGTAACACTGAGGATTTTTTGATGAGTTATATTTCATATTATTAAAGCAAAAGTTATCTGTTCGTCGACGCCTAAAAACTCTGGGTAATTACCTTTACTTTCTTATGCAACCTTTTCTCTAAAACTCATATGGTCATTAGTCAAATAATTCAATCACACCAATTGAGGTTTATCTCTTAATTACTCCTAGACTATCACTGTCATATTGTTTTTCTACAATTTTCAAAATAAATTACATATATATTTATATATCAGGATATTAAAATCCTAAATGGTATTTTATTCGATATTGTGTTATAATATAGCTTTGTAACTTTTATTAATCGTTCGTTAGTGAGCTGGTATTTTTTATAACACAAATTTTTTTTCTTCCTTTAATTTTATTTAAGCTACATTTTATCGTCTGAACTTTTTAGTGTGCTCCTCCAGATATTTATGATTTATTCGTATATTTTGCAATTTTTAATAAAGGTTTGGAGAATTTAATTCAATTTTTCATTTCTAAGGCATTCTTTAGCGTCTTAAATAAAAAATAAAATTTTGCCTTAGTTTTAAGGGGTGTCTTTTATCCCAGATAACTAACTCTGTTTTAAAAAGATGTTCTCTAACGTTTTAAGGGTTAAAAGTTAGAAATCTTCTTTGAAGCCCATATACATAAAGAATATTTCCTTATTTAGGAACAGCCAGGTCCCAAAACTACGCTCATTGAAATCAATTGAATAGTTTTTCCTGAACGTATTGTCCATTGAGTTACTTCGTTCCATATATTTTTTAACATTAGTTTTCTCATAATTTTTTTCTTCCTAAGTGATAATTTTTTTATAGTCCAAAACAGCCCACCTCCTGCTAACGCCCCTGAATACCCATGAAGTATTATCAAGTCAGATGAGGGAATCGACAGCTGAAAGCAAAATATATAGTGTATTTTGTGTTAGAGTGGTTATAAATAATCTATTGAGATTATGAATGTGCGATTATAAAAAAATATCTGATCAGTTTGTTAACAGATTCCTATAGTAGAAATATATTTGATTACTAAATAAATTTTTATCTTACTAATTTTTTTTTATGTGGGGTGTAACATCTACAAGGAATATATGATGTAAAGTGAAATAACAGAGTGTTAAGAACAGATTTATATATACACAATCACTGAAAGCAAATAAACCTAGTTTTATAATTCATACGCTTTATTATAAGGAACAGAACCATTTCAAATTTACGATTTGGCAAAACTCATTCGTGTATGAACCATTTATTTTAATTTTTATGTAGGGTCAGTATAGATTTTAGATGTCAATATAACTCGTACAACATTAAAATAATGATAATTAATATTTTAATTAACATTCAAATACTATTTAAAATAATGGGAATCCGTTCAAAATAAAATATCAATCAAAAATAAAATAAAAATAAATCATATTTTGTGAAAGAAATATTAGGGTGTTCCAAAAAAATAAGGTATTTTTCTATAAAAAATAAATTTACATTTTTTTTTTATTGATTTCCTCTATTCAAATATGGAAAATATAACAGGACAGTGCTCCCATACATATAGGATAGCAATCTCAAGAGTTATTTTAATTCAATTATTGAAATTTTTGTGAAAACAGTTTTGGCTTCCTTCGACACCAGATCTTAACCCCATCGATTATGGATATCTGAAGTGGAAGACTAAGAAAAAAATACATTCAAATATTGAATTTCTCTATGCCGGCATTGAGCGGGAGTGAATGTATTTCTAGAATCCTTAGTGCGTTAATCGTGTCTGTCATTTCCGAGAAGACTACAAGCCGTCATCGACAAAGAAGATAGTTTCATTGCATAACATAATAATAATTTTTATACACTTTTGAATGTATATAGCAAAAATTATTATAAAACTCTAATTCCTTATGCAGATTTGAACAACCAAGTAATAAATTTGGCTAAGTTTAAATACCAATATCTCTGAAGCTAA
>NW_027296016.1:0-510 GCF_016086655.4 Lepeophtheirus salmonis | reverse complement strand
TAGAGATAATACTATAGAGTATTATGATCTAATCAAAGATTATTTGCCATATTGTGTAAAAATTTACAAATTCCAATAAAAACTATCAATTTGTCATTATTTTATTGTTACAATTGATTGTAACCATATTAAGTGCAATTTTCAGCTGCTCCAAAGAGTTAATAAGAATAATTTTTTGATAGAAATTAACAATTATTCTATTAAAAATAGTAAGCAAAGTAAAAAAATTCTAATCTTTTTTGTTTTTTTCTTTATTTTGACAAAAAATTTAACATAGTTTGGATTATCCCATTTAGATCAGATATGCACCGTTTTGTTTGGATAACGTTTTTCCATTTTGAAGGCATTTCCATTATTTTATCGACATTTTCGATGATTGACTTTACCTGAGCGTGCATCATCTACAACGTCCATATTAACAGAACGGAATCTTTGGAAAACACCACTTTTTTGTTGCATTCGATACTATATTGAGTCCATAAACAGGATTTTTTTAAAGTATTAAGTCTA
>NW_027296015.1:0-4369 GCF_016086655.4 Lepeophtheirus salmonis | reverse complement strand
TCGAATTGTATCACACGGCCCAATATCGATTTATAAATTTATTAATTAACAGAGAAAAATGGAAGCAAGGTCAAATAATGCAAACATTTTTTTTTTGGGGGGAGGGGGGGGGTTAAAACTGTGTATATTAAAAAAACTGTTCCAACCATAATTTGACTACAAAATCAATATTATAGAGACTGGGACTGTTTATGCAGAATTAATATTTGTCTTTATTAAGTATAATGATTACTCCATGGGAGAATTGAGGCTGTGATTGAGGCCCATGGAAGTTATATTGAAAATTAATCACTATCTATGCTATTAAATCAAACTCAAAATTGCATCACAATGCTCAAGATCTGAATGAATTACAAGTTTATTCAACTGTAGTACCCTGTATTAATTGTGTCTCAAATTATTGGAAGGGGCTACTTTCCTAAAGGAGGTATCCGAATCTTTCTCTCGGAATTTCTATATATGAATCATTTATGTATATTGTATACTTTACTCAACTTGAAGTGTTGATCTGTATACAACATCTTATATCACATTTTATAACTTATCCATAGTTAAAAGATTGACAAATATATATATATATATACATAATCTAACCTTTTAATATTCGCACCTATATAATTGATACGGGCAACTATTACGTGACAACTTTTATTTATTAAGCAACAGCATTTCAAGATTTATGTTTCAATCTAGTTTTATTATACATGTATGCTCCCTTGGCATTCCTATCTAGGTTAACAGACAACATATCAGAATATCATTCATAAGTTTAACATTAAAAAAAGGGAATTGGGGAAGAATTTGATATTTAACATGTGATATGTACTTTCTTTGCATGTAAAATTAATTAAAATGATGACAAAATAATCAAGTCATATTGAGGAATAGGTTACCTTCGTTTTAGATTCACGCATTTGCAGCTCTAATTCATCTGGAGGAAGCTCACAAAGTTGACCGGCATCACAATCCCTCCACAGGTCCATACTTCCAAGAGCAAGGATCCAATATTCCACAAAATCGAACAGTAAAGAGTCAAAACGTCCCTTTGACAAACCCATTTTTAGTGGCATCCAGATGCCACTTTGTTTACAAGAGAATGAACGTTCCTGAAAACGTTCCATACGACCAATTGATAAATCCTGATCCAGATCCTATCTTTCGGGTTCCTTTTTTCCCGATTTTTTGCAGGATAAACTCATGAAATTGGTCTAAAAATAATTTTAAATGGTGTTGAGCTGGTTTTAAATATATAACTTATGAAATAAAAAGTTTTAGTAAAAATTTAAAGTCTATTGAATCACTTATTGCTCAAAAATTACCGAATCTACATTATATTGGAATAGTTAAGATGGAGTAGAGAATCAATATCACTTATCACACTGAATAATAATAATATTACTTATCTTGTTTTTATTCACAGAATATTAGAATAAGACTCATCATTAATACTCAAACATGCTCTAATTATTCTGTTTTGACTTATTCATAACTTTTTAATAGCGCATAGTATTGAATGCATTGTATCAATTAATATTTAAACCGTGGCTATAGTCAACATAAAAGCAAGTTGTTGTATTGATCAAATGGATACCATTTGTATTATTCAACAAATTATTATTATTCCAATAAACTAAGTACTTTTGATTAATCTTTTAAAAGCACCTTAAATTGCATTTAAAGTATCAAAAACATCACCACAATTAAGTTTTATAAATCAAATGATGATTATACACAACAGTTTGCATTAATAAATATCTCAACTCATATGAATATGCAATAAATAAATAGGGATATTTTTAAATATTTTAAAGACTTGTATTGCATAAAATATCTGTCCGAGAGGTTCGTTGTTAAATATAATTTCTTACGAAAATAGATCTACTAAAAGCTGGCACACTTCTATATCAATCTAAAAGATTGCCAAGATCAATAAAAAAATTAACAGGTGTACAAAGTGATTGAAGGATGGAATTCTTTTCCATTTAGGGAACGTTGCAGAAGGAGGTCAATGATTATCCTTCAAGAAATAAGGATGCTCTCATGGCAACCCTTGAGAAGAAATGGAAACAAATTTAAGATGATGTAGTACGTGCCTGTTGTAATGCAGTTTAAAAGAGATTGGTTACTGTAAAATATGCCAAAGTTGGTCAAATTCAATATATTCATAGTTTAAATAATAGTAATTGTTAAATTAAATGTTTCAAAAGATTTCTATAAAATTGGACTTGTAGTTTTTGATTTAGAGCCAATTATGAAAGACCATCCCTGTTTGTGCTTGTTCTTGATTTTTGTTCAAAATTGATTTTGTGTTTACTCATCAAAATGTATTTGTAAGATCTTAAATGGAGAAATAGATATGTCAATACTTGTAATTGGAAGATAAATTCTAATTAAATAATCGGACGATTCCCATGAAATTAACAAACAATCAAATTTCCCCAATTCTTTTTTTCTTAACGACTCCAAAAGCTGAATAAAACGGACATGGGGATCGATAAAGTGGAACGGAAATCGGTTATGAAAAATCCATTCACCAATTCAAGAGAGGATGGCTAAGATTTCGTCTCGCTACGTCAACAGTCTTCACCAACAAGTCGAAAAAGATTAAACGGAGAGGCTCGGTCATCCTTCCATCTTTATTATAAATGCAGTAGAGTGATTGATGCCTGTAAGGAAATCGTGGAACAGAAAATTAGGGATCCACTCGGAATAGAACTAAAAAACGAAGAGGTGGAAGTGGCTATGCCACTGACGACTCGGGCTCACCTAAAAGGGTGATGCAGTCATCGCGAGAGTTATTTGTACTTTATACTTCACTCGGACTATGGAATCTATAATAAGGACGACAGGACTCGATGATTTCATGGAAGGACAATTAAGGGTGCTTCAACAGTTTTAACTAATGGTGTTTATGGATAATTATTTATGAGAACTGGGTCCTAATCTTCTCTTCTTTAGTCACGTGGTAAGCTTGCCTATCAAGATCTACCGGTTTTAATATGTTATATATATATATTGAAGAGGAAGACGGGATTAATAATTATTTCAAATATAATATAGAATGTTAATTATTGTTATATTTTCTTCCTATGTGCTTTTAACCGTATTACTAAATTTTTGTCAACTCATATGATTCAATATTATGTGTAGAAGATTATATGGTTAGATAAATTGATTAAAAAAAATCAAATCATAACTTGACAACATTTAGTAAATAATTGTTTGATAATCATTGAATTTTATTAGAAGAATAAATATTTAGGTATTAATAAATATAGTATTCTTAGATGTAGATCATATTCAGTCAGTATTCTGACAACAATGACGTAAAAACATATAAGATAATATAAGCAGAAAAAAATAAACTTTTTTTCTGCATTAACTGTTAGGAATAATTAATTTGTGGCCTTTTTTAATGAAACTCTTCCAATAGACATTTTCTATCAGCATTCTTGTTGACTTTGTTAATTCAATAAAAATTTGAAACATTGAGATAAGGAAGAAAACAACTGCTGACAAACAAATGTATAGTTAATTGTTATGTTAGTTGGATAATACTACTCCTTCATATTACATTAGGTAATATAGTTATACATGAATTGAATTGTGTTATTAAATATTTTATTATAGAAAAACCATTAAAAAATTGCTTACACAGGCTCTTATTAATTTTTTAAATTTATAAAAATATGTATTAATGATGGGCTAGAAATGATGTAGTCCGATGCAATGAATAGATGCATGAGTCTAAATAGCCTGGATAACACACAGGGGAAAAATTAGGGGTTGGGGGCAATTTTGTACGAATGAATTTTAGACAATAATCGAATTTATCTATAAGGGCAGAATCCAAAACTGATCTCAGCTCAAATTTCTGTGTTTTTCTATTAGCCATGCGATTATAGTAATTCAGGACTATTATTGTAAGTGATTTTTTACCTGAAAAGAATCCCCAAATTAAAAGTAGGATTAATAAAACTTACGTAAAAGTTTTTGGTTTTTATTCTGTATCTTGTTCTGAAAAACGTCACTCTTCTTTAGGCCTTTGTAACTTATTCATAATACATAGTGATGAGGAATATTATAGCCTTTATTATATAAAAATATTCAATCTATTATTTAAAAAAGGTTTATTTAAAAAATATTTCAATTATAAAAAACACTTTTATATAAGTTTTATTTGTCTAATTTTAATTTGGGTATTGTTTTAAGGGTAAAAAATGACTCTGAACGATAATAGTCCTAAATTACTAATTTATTCTGCCGATATACAGGAGTGTATAGACCAGGGACGGACAACGTGTGGCCGCAGGGGTTAATATATCAGAGACACATCACAGTTGGCTGTATTTATTTGAGCTGTAAATAA
>NW_027296014.1:0-808 GCF_016086655.4 Lepeophtheirus salmonis | reverse complement strand
CCTACAGTACAGTCACCCTACAGTACAGTCACCCTACAGTACAGTAACCCTACAGTACAGTAACCCTACAGTACAGTCACCCTACAGTACAGTCACCCTACAGTACAGTCACCCTACAGTACAGTCACCCTACAGTACAGTCACCCTACAGTACAGTAACCCTACAGTACAGTAACCCTACAGTACAGTAACCCTACAGTACAGTAACCCTACAGTAACCCTACAGTACAGTAACCCTACAGTACAGTCACCCTACAGTACAGTAACCCTACAGTACAGTAACCCTACAGTACCCCTGCAGTAACCCTACAGTACAGTAACCCTACAGTACAGTCACCCTACAGTACAGTAACCCTACAGTACAGTAACCCTACAGTACAGTAACCCTACAGTACAGTAACCCTACAGTAACCCAGTAACCCTACAGTACAGTCACCCTACAGTACAGTCACCCTACAGTACAGTAACCCTACAGTACAGTAACCCTACAGTACAGTCACCCTACAGTACAGTAACCCTACAGTACAGTCACCCTACAGTACAGTAACCCTAGTAACCCTACAGTACAGTAACACCCTACAGTACAGTACCCTACAGTACAGTCACCCTACAGTACAGTAACCCTACAGTACAGTCACCCTACAGTACAGTCACCCCACAGTACAGTAACCCTACAGTACAGTAACCCTACAGTACAGTAACCCTACAGTACAGTCACCCTACAGTACAGTAACCCTACAGTACAGTAACCCTACAGTAACCCTACAGTACAGTCACCCTACAGTACAGTAACCCTACAGTACAGTCA
>NW_027296013.1:0-582 GCF_016086655.4 Lepeophtheirus salmonis | reverse complement strand
AAATGTGTAATTGTTCGTAAGGATTGTATGGGATGAATTCAGAATATAAATGGAATTGATATCACTTATCAATATGTTAAAAATGAGTAATTTGTTTGGTATGAATTTGAAGAACACCAAAGGACTCGAATTGATAAAAGAGTTTTCTTACGATAGCATACAAGATCGAGTTGACTTTAGGGAGATTAGATTAATGAGTTTCAATGGTGTAGCTGGAGGATGATAACTCTCTTTGTTTCTCAGTGGGTCAAGTTTAAATATTCTGAAGAGGCTAATGCATTCTTGAATCAATGATCTATGAGATTAGAAGTCACAATCTCGGACTTTTAAGTTAATGTGTATCTACACAATGAATTATCCCTCAATCAGTGGAGATGTGAGCTATAGAATGAATCAAAGAATTCCTCCAAAGGGACATGATCATGAACATCAACTTTAAAGTAAGATGCGTGCTCCTAGAATACTTATATGAATTTATTGGAACAATGGGTGGATGCAGCTTCGAACAGATGCATCTAAATATATTAAACCGATAGCAGAACTAGCAAGCCCCACAATTCTCTCAAATAGTCCTACTCAAAA
>NW_027296012.1:0-757 GCF_016086655.4 Lepeophtheirus salmonis | reverse complement strand
TATGCAAGACTATTTTTTTTCTCTTATTATAATTGATGATAGATATTATATCAGTTTAAAATAATCTTGCTATTTTTTCCATTTAGACTCTTTTCCTTTTTTTTATCTTGCCATTTTTTCCTTGATATTGTTTCTGTTGCCATTTTTCCCCTTGCCATTTTTCCCTGACACCGACTTTGTCACAACTCTTTAGTCTATACAATTTAATAAATGAAATTAATAACTATTTACGAAAGTTGGATCTAAACAAAACACCGAAAATTCCTATCCGTCCGGTTCTTATAAAATATGTATGTTCTAGAACCTGACCTTACCGCGTAGTTACCTTTATTGTACCACGCAACCTTTCATCAAAAAAAGAAACAGAAAAAAGGTTTGAAATCATTTAGTAGTAAGGCAAATAATGCAATAATACGAACTCCCATTTATTTCTTAAGTCCTCCCAAACTAACATTGTCATATTATTTACAAAATGAATTATTTTTATTTCATAATGTTAAAAATCTTACTTAGTAATTTATTCCATACTGCATAATCATACTATACTTAGAGTTGTGAGAATAGTGTTTTGTGCAAGCACGCCCGCAATTACAACTTCAACTATCTGGTTCTTCGGTTTTTTCGGACATCAAACAAACCTTTATTCATTCATAACTATAGTTGATAATATTGTAGAGAAAAACGCGTGCAAGGAGGAGGGGGAAAAAATACATATGGTATCATTGTTTAAAATACTGATGTAATTATCATCTGCCTG
>NW_027296011.1:0-2147 GCF_016086655.4 Lepeophtheirus salmonis | reverse complement strand
AAATATTTTGCTTTTATGTACATGTAGGGGTCCATAGTGAAGTCAATCACTCAAACCAACCACCTCCAGCTAGCCACAGCTTCCAACCTTGCCTTGAACATGGCAAAGACCTTGATGAAGGAACTCTTTGTCCATTCAAAGAGCTAGGAGCCAACATTTTCATTACCTAAAATGTATACATCTTTAAAATGTTGGTTTTTCTCGAAGACATCCTGCTCCAATTATCCAGTTTGGACAAAGAGTACCAATTTAAAATTCTACAAAACTGTTATTCTTAATAGCACCAAAAATTACAGCTATTATTCTTCATTAAGATGTGTTATCTATAATATTTGCTGATAAACAACATTTAGAGTATTTGTGTCTTTTTATAAAAAATATAGGACTCCACACATTTGAATTTCTCATTTGAAAATGTTTAATTTGGTATTTTATTAACACTATGAAGTTCAATTTATGTTCATAATGCTTACAATCAACTTAAAACACTTTTTGTTAGATATAATTGCATTTCGTATGTAAATAGACGATACATTTTACATATTTGATCATTTGTGAATGAAATCAAATAAAACCCATAAAAGCGGGTTATCATTTGCTTGAAGGAAAATAATACTATCTACTGGTATGTTACAAAAAAAGAAACCAAAAATTAACGTGGTCCCACTGACAATTGGAAGAATATGTCTGAAAAGAGCAGCTTTGATGTCATACCGTTTCATCAGATTAGCTGCAATTAGCTATGACAGGAAGAAAATAAACAGAAGTCCAACTCCGTCTCCAGCAATGACATTGACAGGAATTACTCAAATGTCAATCCTCAATTCTTCATAGAGTTCAATAAGGACTTACAATTATAACTCCCCACAAATCAACAGTCTTACTTTCCGTCTTTTGTGTGATCAAACGAATATTCAAGAAGGTTTTGAATATAATTGAATGCAATTTTTTCATCGAAAAATTTCTTTGTACATCTTTTTTTTAAGAATAGCTGGGGATTTTTAAATTTCTATTTTAAAAGTCATAATTTTTTGTTACCAGATTTTTTCTAAACAAAATAAAAAAAAATCTATTAAATAAGGATGTACACTACTCAGGAGTTCAATAATAATGACAACAGCTCAAGAAAAGAAATGCATTCTTTAGATTACCAATTCTATAAAAAATGAATAGGCTCAAAAATTATTCATCATTATCAATGTTATATTCTCAAGAATAATAAGAACAGCTTTGGAAAATGAAATATATATATATATATATTACTGTAGCTACTACAATAGAATATTATATTGGTAATTTAAAGAAAGAATTTTCTTTTCCTTAGCAGTTATAATTATTATTTAATTCCTGAGTAGTGAACATCCTTTTGTAGATGGATTCAATTATATTCAAACCCTGTTTGAACGTTCTTGTGTGCTTATAACAAAAACTCTGAGGATTTGTTTCGTAGTTATAATTGTAAGTCCTTGAGTGGAATTGGGAGTCGATATCAGAGTAATTCTAGCAAATGCCCTTGTATATATCCTTTTCTCCTTCCTTTCTTCTCACAGCTGTTTACTTCCCTTTTCTTTTCTTATTGAACACCACGCTCACAAGTTTTGAAAATTGACGTTTTTTACGAAATTGTTGTCTTCTTGTTTTGATATCTTCCATCCACTGGCAGATATATAAAAAAAGGTTTTGTAACTATTTAATACAAGTAAATTATCTTTTTAAAAAATAATATAACCTTTTTCTCAAATTAGTTTCTTCTTTTGTGATCAATTATTTCAGTTCTGAAAAATGATTTTTTTAATAATATTATTTTAGATTACTTAAAATCATTAACAATATAATAATAATCGGGGTATAATTAGTAATTTGCATTATAATTAAAAGTATGAAATATATTTATTTATTAAAAAAAAAAAGTTTCTTTGATTTTAAACGGAACAGAAGTAAAGGATATTTTTTTAGCCTATTACTCAGAGCGTGCATTATCCATCTTTAATTTTCTTTATTAATGAGCAAAATTATTACTTAATATATAAAAGGAACTTTGATCTTATATGTAAATTTTTTTATTGGAAATTTTTGTTACAGTAAGTCATCAAATTTCTTTTAAAAAAATCAATTTATAACCTTAAATAATCTTCTAATTCTTCTTT
>NW_027296010.1:0-616 GCF_016086655.4 Lepeophtheirus salmonis | reverse complement strand
AAAAACAACTCGGCTCAGAAGCAACAGGATCAGATATCATTCCTTGTTCTGGCTCATTTGACGAGCCGGAACTATATTTTAAAAAGAAGAGTTCCTATAAAATAATAATGAATTTAAATAACAAATTTGCAATATATTTTCCTTGATTTAATAAGTACTTTTATTGTTCCTGTCTAAAGCAGAAAAGGCGGTATCCACTGGCTGCTCCATTGAACTAAAGTTAAGGGCTATAGAAATGGTAATAATATGTTATTATATTTATAATTTAATTGAACTTACGTTTACGTTTTTTACATCTGAATAAAATTGTGAATTTTTTGATATTAATCAAAATTATCTAAATTTCTATGCACGGTTATGAGCCCAAAGAGACTTTTGGTAGTGGTCTTGAGCGACTCGAGATAATCATTATTGTCTAATTGCAAAATTAAAAATACAATTGATAATACTTAGAATCCTGCTCAAGACCTCATTTACCATACGTTTGGTCTCGATTGTAACTCGATGGTCTTTTTCCACAGTATAAACACCCTTGGCCGTCTTGATGGAATTAGATATAGCCCAAGTGAGCCTATCCTTGTGGCCAGGTAGACGGTGACAAAGAGTAACGAAGGAT
>NW_027296009.1:0-6020 GCF_016086655.4 Lepeophtheirus salmonis | reverse complement strand
TTTTTTGTTATATCTCTTTTTGCAATAAAATAGAGCATTTTTGAGTGCTAAGTTGAGTGATAGGGTACTATTTCTTGTAATTGCGTTGAAATTATTTTCACAAATTCCGTTTTTAATAAAGTCATTAAACGAATCATTCACTAATGATATATGTTCTGATTTAACTTTAGTCAGAAATATTTTCAGCATAGCTAATCTTCTGTTATAGTTATTACTCATTTTATGACCTTTGGCATTAGGATAATTCCATGGCATTGCAACAAACCAGCATTTTTGTGTGGAATCATACTTTGCTATATCTTTCATATGTTGTTCTGATTGAAAGTCCAAATCATCAGGTTCATGGGGACATATTTTTCCCATCTTCTCCTGACCAAAATTTTATAGTCAAATTTCTAAACTATATCACTATATATGGATATTATTTCATAATTTATATGATCAATTTCTTTTTATTACTTTGTTAAATTGTCAATTCTATTGCACTTCACAAAATCCAACCCAACTATGAAAGTTTAGCAGAGGGGATTGATATTTCTGGAGTGTTTGCTCTTCTTTCATGAGTTGAGAATAATGTGGTTGAGCAATCCAGATTCGAAACGGTCTTTCAACTCTAATATGATAACTTTCTGTAAAAGTAATATCTTTTAAATGATTCTGATACTTAAGATTTATGAGTATTGGAAGAAATGACTATCATGTTTCATTAATTATTGTAGTCTTCATGAGTTCAGTTACATAACTCATTAAATGAAACATAGCATACATTTTTCTTATAATAGTAAGATCACCGGTAACGTTCCTTCTCAGAACGTTGAGCTGACAATAGAGAACCACTTTCTTGGCAGTTTCTTGTTTGATAAGAGATGCAATAGAAACAAAGTCAAGTAGTGTTCTTACTTTGAGAAATTTTTGGTTAAATGAATCATTCTTATAATTTTAGGTGCTTTATTTTTTTATATGAAATAGCTCTTTTTTTTTAGTAAAAAAACTTCGTTTAAAAAAAAATGCTACTTTAAGACTGTTTATTATAAAGCAATTTCAACAATTTAAAATACTTATAGCATTGAAAATGCAATCGATTATCAAAGAATTAAAAAATTGATTGCTGGTATGTATTGCAGAAATTTATTATATAATTAAGGGGCGTCCGCAAAGGGTGGGCTAGAGAAGCAAAAGCTCACTCCCAAATTAAGGAAATTTTGATTTATACTAGAAAATTTAATATTTGAATTTTTTATCCACAAATGAATTATTAGAAATTTAATTTAATTTGTTAAATTTTTTGCTTAAAAAAAATTATTTTCTGTAATTAGCTACGGATTTTTGGAAATTTATCTATAAAAATTGAATGTTTGAATAATTTTCTTTTTAATTTTATATCAGAAATGTAATTTATGAATTTTTTTCAAAAAATTAAATTTTTTGTGAACAGCTGTGAATTTTCAAAAATTTAGTATTTTTGAACAGTTTGAGATTTTGGAAATTTTTTTCAAAAAAATGTAATATTTGAAATTTTTAGTTTTAAAAAAAATATTTTTGTGAACAGCTGTGAATTAGTCAATTTTTTGTAGATTTTAATTTTTTTTTTTTTTAAATTCCAAAAACCAACCCTTCGACAAAAAATACAACCCTGTAATTACTTATTTTTCCATTTTATTATCCGAACGGGGCAATGGATAAAATATAGAGGTTTCGTGTTTAAAATAATCATTTGATGCGCAATATTTGTATTTATTTAAAAATGTATGTATGTTGAGTTTCATACACATAGGTTTAATTTGTATGTACACTATTTATAATTCTTATAACCAGAAGTGGGGAAAATATGATAATGAAAGAGGAAGTAGTATTTGTAGTTGCAACCTGAAAGGGTTTTTGTCATTATCTAAGCGGTTATCATTATTTCTTTATTACACCATATTTTAGAATAGTTTTAGAAATTGCATTTAAAAAAGGAGACATCGACAGTGGATAGTTGAAATTCAACTCTCGCAACCTTTTAATAAAATGTAAATAAATTTTCTTTGTCAAGCGTAGGGACGCAAAGTGAAGAACATGGTACGAATTTGCACACTACAACTCCCGCGCAAAGTATTCCTGAAATTAATTATACTGTCATGATCATGGTAGATATAAGAAAAAGTCTTAATCCCTTACATAATTAGATATGCTCTCCTCAGGCCTCTTCTCTCAGTCAACGGATGACTCTAAGAGAATTCACCCCTCCCTCCTTCCTCCGAGAGCCAAATTCACAACTTCTTCCACACAATGAGACCTTCCATCTACTTCCGTGACCCTTCGAATTGCTAATTAACCGAATAACTCGGAATAGTCGAGATCAATGTATCCTTCTCTTCACTTTGGGTCCTTACGGTTACGCAATTGAAATGTTTGGTATAGGAGGGAATAAAAACTGTGCCTTTTTTTTCGAACTGGACGATTTTGGTTAAACATATTAATTCAGTAATCTCCTCTTTTGGAAAATTTAACCTTCAAAAGATAATCAATCTGTATAACTTCTTCATAATTCTTAACAAAATTTACAAAGCAACAGCTATTCCCTAGCTGGACGAGAATGGAATCGGAATGGAATATAACTGGCTTAATCGATTTTTTCATGGATTTTATTTAACTTCAATCAGAAGACCCAAATCTCTCATCGGGGGAAGACAATCTCTAATCGCCAGAATAATTCATAAAATATACCCAAAAGTTTTAATGGATCTTACACGATATCCAAACGTTGAGTGGGGATCCACTATCTCATCAAGTTCGTGTTACACTTGGCTTATACTTGCAAAAGATTTCATAAATAATTATTTGGAGAAATTGTCTCCCTCTTTTGCAGCAATTCAACAGATTTTATGGAAGGGAACTCCGTCTTTTTTATCGTCCTCGACCATTGACGTGGTGAGAAAAAATGACACTAGGAATTTTGTCTATAAAACCCTTGTAGAACCCTAAAAGCTGAAATAGTTGGCTTTATCAAATAATATTGTTTCGATTCAATATTTAGGCAACTTAATGTTCAACAGTGGTATTTTTTTTTACTAACTCATTAAAGCCACAGAATTTCAATAATGTCCGTTCCATGGCATTTCAGAATTTCCTTCGAATCAAATTTTAAGGAAAATCCTGAAGAAATATGCAACAAGTTTTTGAAAGTTTTAAACATATCAATATCATGGAAAAAGAGAATTATGAGGTCAATTGCAAAAATTAATTATGGAGAAAGTTTTACCTCTCAATTTCATATATCCATAGGGTTTCTATTTTTTAATGCTCCTTGCAAAGATTGTTGGAATTTATTTGATACAGCAATACAATGGGTTTTTTGTATTTTGAAGGAATTTATTTCCCCTAACATATCTGGACTACGGGATAAGTTTGTCACTCAATTATTCGGAGTCACATCAAATGTCGCCAAAGCTCCAACAAATACACAGGCCTTGGAGTTTGCTCTCTCGATCTGTAAAAGTAGAATAGCTGGGATTTTAATTGAAGGTGAACCAGTCAGAAATGACGAACTGAGAGCTCTTTTTATTCGGAGTGCTGCAAGGTATTCAGCATTCACCATCAAAATCCCTGATCTTAATAGTCTATCGTAGAAATATGCGGTGGATCGTATTTGCTACTACCCTTGATGTTCGAATAATAATAGGAAGGTTCTACGTCGACTAATACGTATCCGTAAACAGTTTAAAAAGGTATGTTCCTCAAAAGTTCATTTTTTTTTTATTGCCATTGAAACTATAGCCCGTGTTTCTTCGTTTATTATTATTAATATTTTAATGTGATTTTTGGATTATTTTAAATTATGTTATATACCTATGGAGATATTTGATCTATTATTTAGAGAAAATGTATGTAATAATGTACATTGTCTGTTTACCATGTTTATAGTAGTCATGTCCTTTTAGTTTAGGTATTTAATTATAAAATATAATGTTTATTTATATATACATATATTTTGCGTGTGTAACTTCCATAAACCAATAAAGAGAATAAAAAAAACCTCTATTTTATTGAGTCACTTTTAAATCAAAATTATCACTAAAGAATCCTTTTTAAGCATTCCAGATGTAAAAAGATGTTCAACTACATAATAGATGTACCACATTATTAATAAAAATATATTAAATCATATTATTGATGTTGTTTATTTTTGTAATGACAAATATTAAGATACCCTTGTTTTAATATGTGTCTGATGCAAGTTAAAAAGTCTAGACATAAAAATTGCAAAACAGTTCACAGTTGAACAAAATATATATTTTTAATTGCATATTTAATTATAATAGTACCTGAAAAAGTGATTACAAATCTGTTTTTGTTATAAAACAGGGTTTTTTTTAGTATTTTTAAACTTTTTGAAGGTTTTAGACGACTTTTTAGTCAGAAAACATTTCATATCAAATTGTATGTTAATTTTAAATATATGTTTATATTTGAAATGCAATTATGCAATTTTGAGAAAATGCCATTGACAAGATAAAAACCACAATATTTTATTATTTTTGTTGGAAAAGACATAACGCCTCGGTTATATAATTGTTTTTACGTTAAAGGATTTCCTTGAAAGCTTATATAATATTTTGAATTTAATTAATTATTTTTTTATTTTACAATATCATTCATTAGTGCAGGATTTTAAAAAAAAATCAGCACTTAACCTCGATGAATTTCTGCCTTAGACTTAAAATTAAATAATATAAATATTGCAGCTAAACTAGACCTTTTTAGAACCAAATACTCTTTTGTAAGTGTAACTGTATTACTTACGCTTCAAATAAATTATTTTATCGTAAATTTAAAAAAGATCCAAAATAATGAAAACCAAATTTGATATGGAAAAACTAATTAGAGATTCGTAATCAGTGTGTCAAGTACTTTTATACAGGGATGTGTTTTTTTTTAATTTGTCCATATTTTAAAAAGTTATATTGCTGGCCCGGGATCACAATGTAAGCAGAACCAGTATGACCAAAAATTTTATTGATGACCTTTGGGTAAAACCTAACAAAATTCCTTATCGTCATCTTTTGTCAAAGAGTGCTATTACATAGAGAAAGGATAGAAGCAAAGTTTTGCTCAACTGACATTCACTACATAAAAATGTCATCATCATTTATTGACTCTAAGTTGTAAATTCAGCAAGCAAAATGACGGGGTATTGGCAAAGATATATAAAAGAATTGATTCCAGCCAAGAATTTGCATACAATGCGAAAGAACCAGAGTCAATCATGGTTTGGAAGTAGGGGTGTACCTTCAAATGGGGCAAAATCCTCTATATTCCGGATTCTTGTTGTGTAAAAATTAACTAAAATGGTTATTTATACTTTTAGAAGATAAAAGAGAAGCCTTGGATTGAAACAGCAAGAAGTTTGCTTCACCCAGGATTAAACGCTAGTCCATGGTGCACACTCAGTTCAAAACTGGCGTTAAAAAAAATCCAGCATTTTTGGGACAAGTCTAGGGTGCCCCTTCTTCAGCTGATTAAAGTCCCCTGAACTTTTCAATTCGTGGAGTGTTGGAGAGGAAGGTTAATGCTTATCCATGGAAATCTAGAATAACTGGAACGCTCACGCGTTGAAAAAGAAAATTTCCGTTATGAGGCTGCTATTGTTTTTAAAACCTGCCTTGCTGACAACAATCTAAGTCAATTAGTATAATATTTGCTTATTTAAACAAAGCTTGTGAATTACTTGTGATTGTGTGCTTTTCTATCTCTTCTACAATCTACTTTTGAGTACAGTAAGTAAAATATCCTGTAGCACTTGTGGATATGGAATTGATAATTTATCTATATATTTCAGATCATACCTAATAAGTGCTGTGTTCATAAGTGTTCCTCCGGATATGATGGAAAACCAGCCATAGCAAGGTTATCACTCCATTCTTTTCCACTGGATGAATCCTCTAAAGGTGTCTGGCTTAGACCCATTCCACGGGACAGCAATGGGACTTATGCACCTTCTAAGTATTCAAGGGTATGTTCTCTCCATTTTGAGGAGG
>NW_027296008.1:0-4530 GCF_016086655.4 Lepeophtheirus salmonis | reverse complement strand
TAGATAATATTGTATTAGTGTATATATATCATATTTTTGAAGATTAAGTGCTTTAAAATACGCTTAAAAATTGGATATTCCTCTTTAAATATAACACAAAGTACATTTATCATATCCTATACTATATATATTTATACTTATATTTAATTTATAAATATATAAGGCAAGAAAATTGAAAAAAGTATTTATATTAAATTTTATAACTAACCATTAGGATGGAGCATATTTGTTGAATTAAAGAAATGTTGATCTTAAGGTGGGCAGGTGTTTTTTTATTTTGGCAAAAACAGCGTATATAAATTTTGAACGGGTTTGAAATATATTTAGAGGTAGCTCTACGGCTCCAGGTATTAAAATTATACGATTTAAAAAAAAGTATTTTGATCTGAATATTAACTAAGCCAAAAGTACTTACTATGACAACCAACCTTTTGTTACTATTTAAAGGAAGGAGAAAGGACCATGACGTAGGATAATCATTTTGGGGAAATTTGATCTTATTTAGTGCCCCACCTGCACAATGAGGTGTTTTCAAATTGAAGTCACCTTTGATATTGACGCCAACAGTATTCTTAAGGTAGGTGCCATGGATAAGTATTCAGGAAACAAGAGAAAATTACCTTTACAAAGATGAGGGTTGTCTTTCTAAGGAATATATAGAGAAAAAGTGTCTGATGCCGAGAAGTATAAGGTAACCAAGAACAGACACGAATCATATTGCTACAAATGAAGTCCACAATTGATGATCATAAGTTCAGGATAAGATGGCGGATGATGATTTGAGGACCATCACTACTAAACCTGATGAAACTATCAAATGGGTCGACAACAATCAAACTTAATAAGGATGAATATGAGGATAAACAAAAGAAGTTGAGAAGTGTTTGCAATCCTATTATTACCAAATTGTAATAAACCACTGGTGGAGTTACTGGTGAAATGCCAGAAAGCATGCCTGGAGGTATGCCAGGATGGAAGCAGTGGATGACAGTTGAAAAAGTCGGTTAATGACATATATTACTATTTACTAATATCTAAAATTGCTATTTAATTTTCAATTGTATAAAATATATATATATTTTATGTGTTGCTGTCTGATAAATCTTACAATAAGAATATGAAAGTAGAATTAGAAAAAAAAAATATATACTAAGCCTTTGGTGCTCCAATAACATAAAGTTAAGTTCAATAAATTTACAATAGAAATACATAATATGTTTTTGCTAACATTTTGATATAATTGGTTTGAAAGAGCAAAGATTCTAATAACTTGTTTCTAAGATCATTTATAATGGTCAATTTATTACTTAAGTAGACACAGCAGGTTAAATTACTATAAATTTGACCTTTTTTGTCCTTTTAATGTTTTTTTCGATAAAAAAGCCTTTACAACCTAAATTAATCATATATATCCAAAAGCTTCGTAGTAATCGTAATTAAGAGCAATTATGCTGTAGTTTAAGTTGAATCTATTATTTTAAAGGAAGATCATTATGACGTAAGCTTTAGAAATATCACAACGTCAAGAAAATATTTTTTTTTTTTTTTTAATGATAAAACTTTCACATATTTTTCCAACTTATTATTAATCTAAGTTTTGAGTATATATTAATAATGTTTTGTAATTTTATGAGACGGATGTTTTTAAATTAAATTTTACAAAGAAAAAGGTACTTTTTAGGTTATTATATTGTTTGGGCATGCTGAATAAGATAGAACATGCGATGTCAATAAAAATGGATGTAGAAAATTCCTTAAAATAAATCATAGATTTTTTTGAAAATTACCTTAAGAAATAAATTAATTTGGCATTGGAACGTGTCAAGTTAATAGGAAAACAGAGTGAAGATTATGGCTTTGATTAATTAAAGACAGCTTTATGTTGTCAAGAAAGAAATGCTACATTAAGGGAGATGTCATTTTAAGACTGGATATTTGCAACTATATAATTGCAAAAAATAGTGAAGAAACAAACTTACCTGTTGTCTAGATCACCTGAATCGTCACTTTTTTAGAAGTTATATACATTTGCCAAAAGCGAAGAAAATGATTAAGCTTTAGCTAGAAAACCAAGGTCGATATCAAGTATAAAAACTAATCATAAAAAGAAGCAGATACGAGAAACTCAAGTTATTCTTATTGTGGAAGAAATTATCATAGAAATACAAAAAAAATGTCCTGCGTATGGAAAGGAATGTAATCTATATAAAAAAGCCATTTGATATGTATGTGTGAATCAAAGAGAGCATTTTTCTAATCTAATGCAGTAAAAGAGAGAAGAAGTTGGTTACCATTGAAATAATGTAATTCGTATTGCAATGATGAAAATAATTGATATATAAGTAGATAAGTAAAGTTAAACGTTATATATATTATGGTGATAGACTATCGGGTTACCCATACATTGAATAATTTAAGAGAGTTTCATTCTAAAGACGTCATTGTAGTGTTGAAGAGTATATTTTGGAGACTTGAATTCCTACAAAGTTGAGGACGGATCAAGGTCTTCAGTTTTAGTCTAAAAAACGGTAAGAAAAGTAACGGTCATGCTGAAAGTACATATAATCAAAACAATGAAGGCACTATTAGAAAAAGTAAATGGAAATTATGGGTCAGAATGTAAAGTTATTTGGTCATCAAAGTACGACTTAGCATACTACAACATTAGAGAAGATGTGACACAACGGTCCGGTCTGAATTAGTGCATGCCGAGAGATGTAGAGAAAAGGAAGTAACTTATTATAATTTAAATACAAGATTCTTACCTGAGTTAGATGTGGGAAAAAATGTTAGAGGACAAAATGATAGAAATCGGAGAAGTTCAGATGTAGGTGAAGTCTTACAAAAGGGAATCAATAGAAGCTGATGTGTCCTACTAGAGTCCAGTAAAACATTGTGGAGGAACCAGAGGTTTTTGACAGTGCAATATGGAGTAAGTAAATCTAAGAAGATGATCACATTCCCATAGGAAAGAATGACGGAGGTCGTTGAGAGTTCAAAATAATTTGAAATAAGAAGGAGATGTTGGGGTTTATGTGGTTTACAAATAAGTTAAAAAGTTGTTCTCTATAGTATTAGGTACTGGACAAAAGAATTGCTATAAAAATGGAGTATACTATGATGTTGTATATTGAATATTTGTAAATGATATAATATATAATTTAGTTTTGTCAATGAGATAATAATCAGTCGTCATGATTATTGGATCGTTCCAAACATAACACAATCTAAAGACTGGTGTTGGGTGTTAGTGTCAAACTACGTAAAAGTAAATTTTTATTTCAAAATTAGTATTTTAATTTGATTTATCATTATGTGAAGTGCCCCACCCAATAAAAGGATTTCAATAATCTATATCTTCAAGTTTAAAAAAAATGCTTTAAAATAGTGTGCCATCTTGCCGTAATTGTCATATTAGTAAGGTCACTTTAAAGGTATATCACATTTACAATCAAACAGTTATTTACATATAACAAACAATAATTTAATTCATTTGTAAACTTATTTGAAAAATATGAATTATTGCTTTCTCTAAACACACGCAGCATCAAGTTTTGAAGTTTTTTTTTGCCCACACAAAACATTAAATTAATTAATTTAGAAACACATATATTGTATTTAAAACTCTCAAATAATATTTTTTATTCAATTGAATTTTCTAAAAGTATCATGGCTAAGTGATGACTAAAGGATACTGGTGTATTTATAGATTAAACTATACTAAATTGGAACTGGAACCGCTGCTAAATTGGCTTAATATTATAAAAATAATGTCTTAAAAATGTAAAATAGATCAAACATTTGATTTCCGTAATGAAATAGCCCTTTTTCAAGCAAATAAATTAAAATTATGTTGTTGTTTTTTTACATAAATATCTTCAAATTTTACCCTCTCCAAGGAGCAGAATCATTATGGCACATATGATCATTCAAATTACCCTCAACAACATTTTTTGTTATGACTTGTTGAAAAAATATAGAACAGGATCAAAATAATAATAAACTAAACAGTACTTATATATTTTTATAGTTATCTATGAACTTAGAATGTGAATTTACACTCATACGTTATACCTTCATATAGACCATTACAGAATGTTTTAATTGATAAGAGTGCGCGGAGGATGTTTCTGTTAAGATCATTTGTGTACCTCCTTTGCTCTCCAGGGATTTTTATATTCTGCTTGACATGGTACTTGTGCTATGTTATATAATAAATAAAATAATATATAAAATTAACAACATAATATAATGTTTTAGAGAATAATAATAGTATATATGAGCTATAAATAATAATAACATCCCCATTTATTTTTAGTCATTATTTATATTTTGGGTATCATTCTTTCTTAGATTACATTTTGAAATACTACAAGCATTTTATAATTCTTATTTTGTCCATGGGGTTATCTTTTTTATTAAACAATATATTCGGTATAGTACTTTTCTTCTTTATCTCATATATTTACACTTACACAGTTTTGGGATTAGTGAGTCAATTGGGATAGTTCTCACCAATAATTAGTGAAA
>NW_027296007.1:0-782 GCF_016086655.4 Lepeophtheirus salmonis | reverse complement strand
ATTAAATTATCGCTAAATATATAATAGACTACATTGCAGGACTGTCTGCTGGAAGGGGGATGAAATTAAGACTGGGGCATTGCCAATTCAAATTCCTACTTGAACAACTTTATATTCAAGCTTTTGATGACGTCACGTCTGCTTCAAAACTGTAAACATCGACTATCAATGACGCCATAAATATAAATAAGTTGCTTAATCATATTTTTAATACTCTAAATAACTCAAAATAGGAAGTAATATACTGATATCGAATAAATCGAAGAAAGATATAACCCCTCCTGTATGAAAAGTCTTTGAGATTATGAGACATTTTTCTTGCTTTAATTACAAAAATTGTTTCTTTATATAACAAATTGAATCAATCACCTGATTTTCATACATCTCAAAAACAAAAACTTGGGTGCTAAATTGCAATTACTTTAATATTATTTAACATTCTATCAAATTATTTTTTAATAATTTTTATCTCCCATGGCTAACCCATGTTCCTCAATACTCAATTGTATGATAGTAAATGACAGAATTTCCAAGAAAACTTAAAAATATTGTCTCTTACATGAAACCACGCCCTCCCCAATACCACTTCTACAACCTTATTGCCAATGTTAGGGAAAATTTCACATGATAAAAAGAATATAACTGAAAAAAATTTATTTTAATAAAAAAAGTCTGGACATTGTACACTCCAGCTGACTTTAATATGTCAAACCTATTTTTTGTATTTGAAAAAGTGAATGAAATAAATATTAAAAAGTACCTTAGTATGAAAGTAATCCTGA
>NW_027296006.1:0-2417 GCF_016086655.4 Lepeophtheirus salmonis | reverse complement strand
ATTTCGTCTATTTTATTACAAATTCATCTTTTAATCATCAAATATAGCACTTTGAGGACCTATAAAGGCGTTTGAGCAAAGAAATATCGCAATTTGAAGCTTTTTTCATGAAATTCAAGTCAAATATGGCTTAAAATGACCATATTTCTCGAAAAACTCCAAATTTCGTCTATTTTATTACAAATTCATCTTTTAATCATCAAATATAGCACTTTGAGGACCTATAAAGGCGTTTGAGCAAAGAAATATCGCAATTTGAAGCTTTTTTCATGAAATTCAAGTCAAATATGGCTTAAAATGACCATATTTCTCGAAAAACTCCAAATTTCGTCTATTTTATTACAAATTCATCTTTTAATCATCAAATATAGCACTTTGAGGACCTATAAAGGCGTTTGAGCAAAGAAATATCGCAATTTGAAGCTTTTTTCATGAAATTCAAGTCAAATATGGCTTAAAATGACCATATTTCTCGAAAACTCCAAATTTCGTCTATTTTATTACAAATTCATCTTTTAATCATCAAATATAGCACTTTGAGGACCTATAAAGGCGTTTGAGCAAAGAAATATCGCAATTTGAAGCTTTTTTCATGAAATTCAAGTCAAATATGGCTTAAAATGACCATATTTCTCGAAAAACTCCAAATTTCGTCTATTTTATTACAAATTCATCTTTTAATCATCAAATATAGCACTTTGAGGACCTATAAAGGCGTTTGAGCAAAGAAATATCGCAATTTGAAGCTTTTTTCATGAAATTCAAGTCAAATATGGCTTAAAATGACCATATTTCTCGAAAAACTCCAAATTTCGTCTATTTTATTACAAATTCATCTTTTAATCATCAAATATAGCACTTTGAGGACCTATAAAGGCGTTTGAGCAAAGAAATATCGCAATTTGAAGCTTTTTTCATGAAATTCAAGTCAAATATGGCTTAAAATGACCATATTTCTCGAAAAACTCCAAATTTCGTCTATTTTATTACAAATTCATCTTTTAATCATCAAATATAGCACTTTGAGGACCTATAAAGGCGTTTGAGCAAAGAAATATCGCAATTTGAAGCTTTTTTCATGAAATTCAAGTCAAATATGGCTTAAAATGACCATATTTCTCGAAAAACTCCAAATTTCGTCTATTTTATTACAAATTCATCTTTTAATCATCAAATATAGCACTTTGAGGACCTATAAAGGCGTTTGAGCAAAGAAATATCGCAATTTGAAGCTTTTTTCATGAAATTCAAGTCAAATATGGCTTAAAATGACCATATTTCTCGAAAAACTCCAAATTTCGTCTATTTTATTACAAATTCATCTTTTAATCATCAAATATAGCACTTTGAGGACCTATAAAGGCGTTTGAGCAAAGAAATATCGCAATTTGAAGCTTTTTTCATGAAATTCAAGTCAAATATGGCTTAAAATGACCATATTTCTCGAAAAAACTCCAAATTTCGTCTATTTTATTACAAATTCATCTTTTAATCATCAAATATAGCACTTTGAGGACCTATAAAGGCGTTTGAGCAAAGAAATATCGCAATTTGAAGCTTTTTTCATGAAATTCAAGTCAAATATGGCTTAAAATGACCATATTTCTCGAAAAACTCCAAATTTCGTCTATTTTATTACAAATTCATCTTTTAATCATCAAATATAGCACTTTGAGGACCTATAAAGGCGTTTGAGCAAAGAAATATCGCAATTTGAAGCTTTTTTCATGAAATTCAAGTCAAATATGGCTTAAAATGACCATATTTCTCGAAAAACTCCAAATTTCGTCTATTTTATTACAAATTCATCTTTTAATCATCAAATATAGCACTTTGAGGACCTATAAAGGCGTTTGAGCAAAGAAATATCGCAATTTGAAGCTTTTTTCATGAAATTCAAGTCAAATATGGCTTAAAATGACCATATTTCTCGAAAAACTCCAAATTTCGTCTATTTTATTACAAATTCATCTTTTAATCATCAAATATAGCACTTTGAGGACCTATAAAGGCGTTTGAGCAAAGAAATATCGCAATTTGAAGCTTTTTTCATGAAATTCAAGTCAAATATGGCTTAAAATGACCATATTTCTCGAAAAACTCCAAATTTCGTCTATTTTATTACAAATTCATCTTTTAATCATCAAATATAGCACTTTGAGGACCTATAAAGGCGTTTGAGCAAAGAAATATCGCAATTTGAAGCTTTTTTCATGAAATTCAAGTCAAATATGGCTTAAAATGACCATATTTCTCGAAAAACTCCAAATTTCGTCTATTTTATTACAAATTCATCTTTTAATCATCAAATATAGCACTTTGAGGACCTATAAAGGCGTTTGAGCAAAGAAATATCGCAATTTGAAGCTTTTTTCATGAAATTCAAGTCAAATATGGCTTAAAATGACCATATTTCT
>NW_027296005.1:0-439 GCF_016086655.4 Lepeophtheirus salmonis | reverse complement strand
TTCAGTTCCACATAATAAAGTTGTCAAAATCAAAGAATGAACCAGTTTTATTCAGAAGGCCATAATTACTCTCATAGTGGATCGATTTTAACAAAAAGGACGTCAAAAGATGCACAAGAAAACATACTATAATTTATATTTATTCAAAATCTTATTTTAATCAAAAATCAAAGTGTTTTTTTATTCTCCAGAACTGTAAGTATATATGAAAAACTCTTTGCAGATTGTTAGTGACAATCCTCAGGATTTTGTGGCAATTGAATCAACATTTTTGAGCTTTTTTCAAATCAAGAAAAAATTCAAAATAAATAAAAACTCCGCTTAAATTGTAAAAAAATTGATGAATTTAGAGGACACCTCTTTATATCTCTTAAACGGTTGTCATACATTATAGCGATTTTTTTTTTTTTTATTTGGGCACACTTTTTTACAGCGAGTA
>NW_027296004.1:0-201 GCF_016086655.4 Lepeophtheirus salmonis | reverse complement strand
GGAAACTTTTTCACAAGGCAATAATTTTTAAGGTAGAACTTAAAGTATGATAATCAAAATAAGGTAGGTGTTTTACTCTTTCAACTTCATGAAACAAAACTACGGAATAACTTAATTTTCATTTGTTATTAGACTAAACCTGACAAGAAACCCCAGCATGACAATTGATAATACATAGGTTCACTTTCAAACAAAATACAT
>NW_027296003.1:0-1602 GCF_016086655.4 Lepeophtheirus salmonis | reverse complement strand
ATTCATAGAACAGGCTTTTTTTCAAGTAATGCCTAATGTGAAAAATCCAATCTGAGATTGAAGCAGGCAATCATTTTACATTAAGAAATCCATTCAAATTTTTGCATGTCCATTAGGTTGATCTTGAGGTATGTGACTGTACTCTATCTTGATTAAATGTATATTTTTATCTTGAACACAACGCAACAATTCTGATTCAAATATCAGCTACTGGTATATCTCTGGATTGAGTTTGATCTCTTGTGGGATGAAAACAAGAAGATACTTTAAATCCTTACATACAACAAACTAAGCCAGTACTCCTGCAGGCTTCTGGTACCCATAGCTTCATAGTTCTCCAAACAATAACAAAGTTTATATCCAAATATTTAAGGGATTTTACGATTTCAGAATTTGACTTCCCTTTCTCGTAAAAAATAATGATAATTTGACGCTTGGTTTCAATTCTTTATTTAACATTTTATAGGTGAAATGACCCCTTTTCATTTCTTTTTTACGATAGCTTTCTAAAAGGTAAAACTTTATTGTTGAGTCGCTGTTAAAAAGGTCTCACTCTCCAGAACCAGATGCCCAAAATTTGGAATCCAAAATTAATTTAGGAGCTCATTTTATTCAGTCGCTATAGGCGCTGAAAAGGCCCAGGGAAAAATAGTTTGAATTGAATTTCTATTAAGAAGAATAAGTTTTCAGTTGCTCACCCTTCATACTGATAAAAGTGATCCGAACAGCTTGGTGACCTCGTAATGACTGAAGCTTCAATATAATTTTTGAAGTTAATGCACACCTCTCTGTTTCCCGTAACTTGTATAAAAACCACGCCTGAGAGATAATTATTATTACAAAGATCGATAAATAGTATCAATCCTCGTGATTGGTAAAAAAAAAAAAAAAAAAAAAAAAAAGTATATTTTTGCAAATTTGATCGAAAACATGTCGTCTGAAAAAGATCGTTAAATAAAATATAGTGCTCCTTACTCACTGATACGTTTGAATTATTTTCAAAATGGGAAGAAATGATTAAAAGTAGCACTAGATCTTGCAGATTACCTGCCTATATCTTTTATTTAAATATATACTCATGAGGATTTGGACAATTTTACATCCCTAATCATCATTCAAAAATAAATTTGGTAAGTAGTGAGTTGTAATAACCACGTACTCAAACAACTTTACCTATGAGCAAACATTAAATACATTTTCTACTCACATAATTATTTGAAATCTGTAATAATAATTATTGATTTGCTTATTGATTATTATTTTGTGTAATAAAGATTTTGTAAATAAAATTTGTGTATTTATTATTTAATGAAAGCTTAAATATCTTTTTAAATTTAAAAATATCCCTGGGGCCCCGATAGGGATTGGTTACTTAAATAACCTATCACCAGTATCAGTAGCATTTAGATGTAAAGATATAAATTTGATTTTAAGACATATTTGTAATTTAATTATTGAATTCAAACTTGAACAACTGATTATACATATTCTTATGGGTTGACTTTGTATCAACAATAATAAAATTTTATGAAAATATAGTTTATTGTACTATTTTAGATAATTATAGAAACAATGTAGAAGGTGCCAAATATTTTATGTGGA
>NW_027296002.1:0-2011 GCF_016086655.4 Lepeophtheirus salmonis | reverse complement strand
TACTCAATTCTTGATCTCTTTGATCATATTACAACTACTTAAAAATTATTTTGACAGAACTTGATGGGACACTGAATTGTCCCGGTAATTTTATTACGTATAAACCAATTACTAAAGTTGTATGCTATGAGTTGAATACCTTTATTAATTATTTTGATATACTTTTTATTATAATTCAATTAAGTAATAATTCTACTATGAAAAGTTGATAAAACTAATATGATAACTGCTTTAAATGTATTTATTAGATTCAAATTGTAAAACATAAAATCAAACTTTTGAATATCATAAATCACACTTGTTATCAAATCATTTAGATCAATAACAAGCCATTAAAGGGATTTGGTTTAGGTATAATTATAAATTTGACTGATTGTATTTAATAAATGTGTGTTTTTTCATAAAAATATGGGATAATTTAAAGACTTATATAGGACAAATAAACTCATATGATGAAAAGTTTTTGTAAATTTTAGAGATCTACTATTACTCTTTCACAATAGTTTAAAAATATTTTAAATATAATGAAAAATAATTCAAGGACAAATGAATAAAAATACGAGACACGAGTGTCCTGTTGTTTTGAAAGGCTAGGTGAGGAGTTCTTTTCGATGGGATATAGTGTTGAAAATAGACATATATTGATATTGAATATTTTACAAGGATAATACTTATTAAAATCAGTTTTTCAAATAGGTAGTAAAAATATTGTAACCTAGCAATTGTTATTTAGTTGTTCTTGAATGTGATAATTAATCAGTATGTAACCAAATTAAAGAGATAGAAGTTTGTTTATAATTTTTAACACCCTCCTTAACAAAATGATGCAAATTCTGATATAGTTTTCAAATTTTCTTTTTTAAGATATTATTATTGCAAAAATATCTTTTTCATTACTTTAAATATACAAAAATTTTAATGAGATGGAATTGTATTTATTTTTAGTTTTTAAACATAATCAGTCCTATAATTTTAGATTATAGTTGATTTTTGTATATTATTGAAAAATGGCTTTCTGTTAATAATAACATATTACATTGAAGGAAAATCAAATTATATTAAAAATATTGGAAAAGTATGCATTATTATTGTTGGGTATGATACATGATATAATTAGAGTATTATATGAAATCCCAAATTATTTCCTTGGTTGAAAGGAACTAGAAAACTTGAGTAATAAAATAATTTATGTAACTCATATCTCTTGATGAACAATAATCAAATAAAACAAAGGTACATACTAACATCAAAAGGAAAATATAGACTTTATTCCCCTGATAACACTATTCCATATCTATTGAGATTTGGAACCAATATTGAGACAAAAGTCCCTGCTGTTCTTACACAGGGCAAAATATCTTTGATTCCTAAAAAGGTGGTAGGACAAACCATTGGAGGCCATTAACAATTCTAAGCAAATGATATAGAATGTTGACCGGGGTATTGGCTAAGCAAATTGGACCTTTATAAATCGGAAGATAGGTCAGCAACAAAAAGAAATTTTCAGTCCAGGCTGCTATGAGTCCGACTCCAAAAGATTGAGGAACAAGTTCGAAGCAATTGTTATACTAGATTTCAGTAAAACGTTTGATTTGATCAGTCATAAATTATCCTACAGGCCATAAAAAAGTTACCAGACTTTTTTCAATCCTATCCATGCATTTTTGTTCAATGGGACTTCATCTTTTCTTGTTGATTGGAATCCAGAGTGATCCCCTAAAGTTGGAAAACTTGCAGACAAGGGTGTCTGTTTCTCCATTCTTTTTGTAACTGCAATGGAGTATTTAATCCATGACCTCAATCGTAAATACAGGGGGTTTGGGGCTCGTTTGGGTGAGATGTGCAACTTGGTCGATTTATACGGGATGATATTACACTTATGAATGAAGGAAATTCGAGGTAACAATTGGAAAAGAGAGTTGAAATTATAGTTTCTGCTTTCTAAAAGTTCACTAGGGTTTCAGGAATGAGTTTAAATTTTAACAAAACTTTTATATTCTCTATAGGTCAA
>NW_027296001.1:0-16556 GCF_016086655.4 Lepeophtheirus salmonis | reverse complement strand
AATCTATCATTGTATGCTACAACTTCACATAGGTACCATACATACTTTCCAAATTTTTCCTATTCATTTTGAAAGTAAATGTTTCGAGTAGACACAAAAGCTCGTCTTGGATAAGATTAAGTTTTTCTCAGGACTAAATTTTTTAATCCATAAAGGACTTAGCATAAGGTTAACATTAATAGAAGTACATGGGATTAGAGTAATCTTTAACACTTTATCACACAGAAATGTCCAACATATCCATATACAAAATTAATCTAATTCAAAAAATATTCAAACAAAAATAACATTCAAAACATGTTTCTTGTAGTACCATTTCATTACAATTTTATGAACCGTAATGATTAATTAGGAAGTTTCATTACGTAACCAGAAAACAGCTGAAACAAAACTAAACAAGTTTTGCCCTTATCCACTGTCCCTAATGTTAAAATGTCGCAATAACATTAAGAAACACCATACGTGTGCCATGCCTTTTACGCCGGTGTTATTGCTAAGAAGGCTGCAATTACAGTAGGCATCTAAAAAAAATCCATCTAAACTTTTATAAAATTAAATTCACCTTTATCTACAGCTTTTATATAACTCTCCACTCCTTTTTTTCAAAATATGAGGCCCACATGTATTACTATTTCAGATAAGTATCTAGCTCAATCTTTCGTTTAAACAAACATTTTGATGTATGAATATCAATTGCAATAAAAATAAATTATACGTTTTTGGCTCAACTTGAGCATGCACGTTTTTTCCTTTGTAAACAATATATCCATCTAGCTATAAATTCTTCCTTTTTAATATATGAGTTTGGTAACTTTCACATATGTAATTTATATATTTTTTTAATTTCATGATGAGTTTCTGATGTCCACTCTTTCCCTAGAGTCCTTTACAAACTATTAATAATAATAAAAAAAGAAATAACTCTATGCTTCAATTATAAAGTATTCCTTTCTAAGCAAATATAATTTATAGATATTTTTGGAGTAATTACAATTATGGGTCAAAAGTTATAAAAGTATTTTTTTAACTAATAGCTTAATGAGAGTGTTATTGATATAATTTATCATACTAAGGGGGGCCTTAAAATAGAATTATATTTTTAGCCAAACTTTTCCAGTAATTAAATATATCTTGGTGAAAAAAATTAAAATCAGCCGCCAATATATCGCTTGAGTATACGAAGTATTTCGTTGGGCTACAATTTGATTTTCTTTAAAATTGAAAAATAAGGATAATATGTATCAATTACCAATTATTATGCCAATTACAAAATTCTTGAACCTTAGAAAAGGATTAAAATTTACAACTCTACGCATGTGTTTATTAAATATTTGTTATTGAAGAGGCTTGACGCTGTAATTTCATTTATGGACCATTTCTTTTCCGGATTTGTATATTTGTTTTTGACTACAGTAACCAAACCCCTACTCCATGTTTCTTTGTCAAACTTGCACAACTTGTTTATAGGTTTGATACATTTATGACATCCATGGACGTGGTGGTGGGGGTAAGGGGTATTGGATATTTTGGAGTACACTATATTGGTAGCGGATCCCTGTTTCACTGATGAACAAAACATTTTCAATTTAAAGTATGTCATTGGTCTTCAAGATAACCAGTAACCGTTGGAAATAATAAATAAATTTTGGCCTCTGAAATCTTCAAGTTAAAGTTGTCAGTCTCTTTTTGTAGGGAACGTGTTGGTGTCATGATATGAATGCCGTGAGTTCAAGCCCTGAGCATTATTTTTTCTTCTAATTGAAGCTGATTTACATTCCAATCCTCCGAATTATGATTTTATTCTCCTGGAAATGACTAGAAAGTCAAATGTAGTGAGATTATATCTTAATATACATATGGGGTTTTGAAAACAGATATCGTTCAAGAAATACGAGGGAAAATATATGATAAGAAAAATAAGGCTTTCATGTAATGTGTAAAAAAATAAAAACCAATGGATTTCTGACAATGCTGTAATGCTTCTGGATGTCCATCATCTACTTTTATTATCTCACATTAGTCTTTTGAAGGTTTACAATTTGAATACAAATTTGTTAAGCTGTGAACAATGTTCTAAATTAACTATTCGTAGGAAAATTAAGATACCTTTTTAAATAAGTGAGATAATTACATATAATTCACATACACAACATTTATAAGGCTTTATAAAGGCTTTTTATAAAAGGTTGAGCAACGGTTACTTTAGTGCATTTTCTTGGACAAACACGGGGATTTGTTGCCTGACTTGTTAGATATCTTGCTCAAACCTTCACCAATTGAAAGCAACATTGAATCAATTGACAAATTCTTTATTCGAAACATTTATAAAAGGTAGAATGCCCTCCTTGAAATCCAAGCATTGAGCGACAATCCAACAATTGCTTGAACTTTGGGACTCAGCTAGACGTTTGTGCACAAAATTATGCGGGAGTAGGTCGAAGTGACTGTTTCTGGACGCTGGAATTCGTGGGCAGAATCCAGCAAATCGTAAATGAAAACACAGGGAAATCAATCAGGGCAATTTCTCAAGAAATTGGCAGGTCAGAGTCACTGATCTGGCTTTGCATTCGCAAAAACCTTCATTTCTACTCATACAAGAAGTGGAAGGAAAATATCAAGGAAAACCACTTAAAGCACCCCCAATAGCTCTTCAAGACACCACTTTATCAAGGTATGCTCTAGTTTTTCTCAGACGATAAAATTTTTTGCCAGGACCATAACATCAACAACTAAAACAACAGGTGGTTCGTCTTCTACCCCAAGGATGTGCTCTTCGTCATGCAGAGGAAGTTCCTGCCCGTATCATGATGTTTGGGATGTTAGCTCCAAAGGCCACGTCATGTCTGCTTATATGATCATCCAAGGTCTCAATGTCATCACTGATGCTTCCCTGGACGTGCTAGAGACAAAGGACATGATATGGTTACAAAATGAGAGGCCTGAAATGTGCCAAAAGGACTGGGCTCCCTCCCAAACCTAAAAAAAATACCAAATGGCTCCAAGAGAATTTTTATGACTTCATCTCGTCAGACTTTGGGGCTCCAAATTTTCCGGATCTCAATCCCAAAGATTTTTTTATTCGTGTGGAGTGCGAATCAACCGAACCTCCTCTAACGCCGAAGGCAAACTTATCTGCTGGATAAAGAAGGAATTCCAGAATTTTCTCAGGGACAAAGTGGTGAAGGCCTGCTCGCGCTTTCTGCCACGTATAGAGGCTATCATTGAAGCGGAAGGTTCTTTTATGTAATAAGATTAATCAGAATCAATGAAGCTTTCATAATCTGGCTTATGCTCTATGTTCATATAAAGTTTGTCAACCCCAAAGCTATCAACCAAGTGGGGAAACAAAGACCAGTTTCTCATTATTATATTATAAGGAAGTGTTCCTGGTGACACTTTTTTTGCACACTGGAAGCGTTAAGTATTGCTTCATAACTAACTATACAACCTCCATGACTTCACCCTTTTAACTTAATTAACAAGGTAAATTCTGCAAAGTGACGGAAAAGTTGCTAGTGAAAATAACAAAAATGGTATAATGACGTCATTTGCATTATTTATGGGAAATAAAACACAAGAAAATGTATCCCCAAAATTTTCTAAAATACTCCAGTTGGGGTAATTTACCACTGTAATTAATAATATATATATGGGCTACATTGGCACTTGAAATATATTAATGGGCCACAGAACCCATTAAATTGATTTTCATCAAAAATTGCTTTAAAAACAAAACAATTAAATACATATTTATTTTCAAATTAGGCCAAATGTTAAATTTGAACAAAAATAAAAAAACATTTCTCCGCTGCATAATTTAAAGAAAAAAAAAAAATAAATAAATAAAAAAAATGTTGTCTCATTAATTTTTTTCCCCAAGACCTTTAATTTTTCAAGAAAATACTATTTATAGTGAGAATGAGTAGTTACCCGCATTTAAACATTAAGTGGACTGTACAACAGGATGCCCGTAGGACAGTGGTTAGACATCCCTGTGATAAAGACATCAATATTTATCCTCCATCCAAAATAGATCCTTTTAACTTTTCCAAAAATTCAAAGTTCCAATGTAAATTTATTTTTGAGAGGTTGAATATTTGGGTCTTGGATTTTTTGTAACCTCTCCGAATCCTGTTGTTTGATGAAGTTTTGTTTTAGATTTTTCTTGATAAACTCCGTCCTGTTGTTCACCGAATAACGGCTTTAACGTCTCCATTAATTATAAATTAAAGATTGATATATTTTGCAAATAATGTTATTGCATTTTTATGTATTCAAATTACCATAGTCAAGATTTATTATCTATTTAATAAACTATGACATTTGCAATGATCATATACTTTTCATCAAATCATTCTTCTTTTCTCGTCCCTTCGAATACAACCTGAAACAAACTATCATTATTCAAAATCTAGTCTATTGGTTAAAAATGTATGCATTTTTTATGTATAATTGATTATCAGCTGTATACTGTAAAGCTCAGGTTTGTTTTATTTTGTAACTAATTATTTTTGCTTTAATATATCGAAATTTTTTAATTTATTTCAATCATTGAACCTTCATTAGTTATTGAATTAGTAAGTTTTTAGATTTCAATGGACCACCCGGTACTAATTATGATGGAATAATAATCCATCCGTAATGTAAAAGAATTAGCTAACTACTAACTGTTTTTTGTTTTTTCTGTTTCATTTTTGGTCTTTTGAATTATTTTCTCCACTATAATATATTCAAAAATAATGGTCAAGCATTTTTTCCCCTTTTTTTTAACTTACTTTTGATTTATGTGGGTATATGCATTAGTCAAATAAAAGATTTAAAAAAAGTAAATGTATGGTAGTACGCTAGGATGAATTTGCTCCTATTTGGTTTTTGAGCTTCTTCCTTCCCCGCCTTCTCCTCGTCTTTTCTTCCTCTTTACATTACCTTTATATGGTTTATATTGTCTCTTCTCTCAACATGCATTGCTTTCGTTTTTTTTAAATTTTTTGTTACTCACGGAAGCTGAACGTCAGTAATGCATGCACGGTTAAAGAAGAAACATATTTGAGACGCTTCCTTGTTGCTAAAGTCGTTCTCTCCTCCTCTCTTTAACAACATGGTGACTCCATTAATTACCCTCTAAAAAGAAGAACCTGCCACCATCGAAGTCTCCTTCCCAACCCTCATGATGACTGTTGCTGAGGAGCGACGCGAAGTCGTACAAGGTCTTAACTATTTCCCAAACTCTAACACAAGGCAACATGCAAAGCGAGAATGGAAAATGCGAGATGACCATGAATGCAAAGAAAAAGGTCCTTATTCCTATCTCCTTGACTCCAAAGATGATGACGAACCTCCTTATATTCAGAGTAAAACAGGGAATATCATCATTGATGTTGGAGGTCAAATCCACAACACTCGAATAGAAAATTTGAAAAACTTTTTGCCAGCATCCCGGCTTGGGAAATTAGTTCGTGCCAAAAGTCTTATTGACGTCTTGAACTTATGTGATGCCTACGTTGAAGAAGAAAGTAATAATTCTCCTATCGTGTTCTATGATAGGAACGGACAAGGCTTTAATACTATTCTAGATATTTATCGATTCCAAATCCTTCATTTTACGGAGAAATCTTGTGCTATCATTTTGAAATCGGATTTTGACTATTGGGGGATCGATGAAATACTTCTAGAGCCCTGTTGTGCCCTAAAGTATTATCCCGAGATGGAAATTTGTGTAAAAGAACAAGAAAGTGAAAAAAAAGCAAAGGACATAATTATTCAACAGGCTAAGGAAGAAACGTTTGGAGATACACGACTAGCAAAAGTTCGGAAACGGTTATGGAATCTAATAGAATATCCAGAGAGTGGGAAAGACGCTCAAATCATGGCATTTTTTAGTCTGATTGTTGTGATTGTTTCCACAGGGACTTTCATCCTTGGAACACTGGAAGAATTTCGGGAATTGGAGCATGGAGAGGTCATTCGTGAAGGAGAAACTTACTATCCTAACGTCGTCTTTGCTATTTCCATCTTTGATACGCTATGTGTGGCCTTTTTTACAATCGAGTACAGTATTAGATTCATTTGTTGTCCTGTCAAACTTCGCTTCGTCCTTGAGCCCATGAACCTAGTGGATCTTTTTGCCATTCTACCCTTTTACCTCTCCCTTTTCCTTCGGAGCCTAGAGGACATACAAATCATCGGTAAAGCTGGGAAAATCATTCGTCTTGTACGAGTCATGCGGATTTTACGTGTATTCAAATTAGTTCGTCACTTTGCCGGACTCCAAAGTCTTATTCACACTATGAAACAAGCCTACAAAGAGTTGGGTCTACTTCTTCTTCTTATCGGAGTTGCTGTGCTCACAGTGGCTTGCCTCATTTACTTTACAGAAAGAGAAGGCTCAGGCTGGACATTTGTTGACTCTTTTTGGTTCAGTCTCATGACCCTTACAACAGTCGGCTATGACTTAAATCCCTCTACACTCGGTGGAAAAATTACAGGTGGATTCTGCGCTCTCATGGGAATATTCATTCTGACATTGCCCATTCAATTGTTGTGAACAGCTTTGCTTCCTACTACAAGAATCGGCTTTGGAGAAATGAGGTAGCTGCTAAAAAGCGGGAACGGATTAGGGAGACGGGGAACGTTGGTGTACTGAGTCTTATGGAAGGGATTGAAACGTCTGATTCATACAGTGAGTTGTATGGAATTGAAATGAAAGAACTGTCTTGATAATGTACACACGAAAAATCCAAAATAAGCCCTCAACAGTCCATTCAAATGTAACTTCCATTAGAATAATCACCCTGTTCGGATTCTCAATGTAATCCTTCAAGTTTTATTGAAAGTTGTAGTAGAGATAGCTATCCCCAAAAGACCCTTCAGGAGTGAAAGAAGAAACAAGTACCCAACCGACAAACAAGAATACTTATTTGCTATGTAAATCTTGTATCAATTTTCTTTTCTTTTTTCACAGTGGTTGATGAAAATCGAATAAATATCAGTTATTCCATTTCATACTTGTATTTTGTAATTATTTCCCCAACTATTCATACAATATTAATTTCCTGACTATAAATATTCTCTAAAGGTTAAACAAAAAAATAGTTAGATTAATGACACGTGTCAAGAAAATAGTACTTTTCCCTATAGTTAAAAATGTAAATAATTCTTTTTTAAAGTATTTGAAACGTTAATTATGAATATGTAAATTTTTTTTTAATATCATGTTGGGAATATACAATTTCATTTTTTTTGTGGATATTTTAACTGTTTTTGTAAGTTTTAAATTAGATTATTCTTGAACTACAATGAGAACTAACTTGAAATACTGAATCAGCTCTCTTTCAAACGTAATAACAGACCCAAAGCTAATCCATGTATCTTTGCAATCGTTTTCAGGGATTTATGACACCATGTTCAAATTAACCCCTTCTTTCGTGATTTCATCGTTCAAACGCTTTAGCAATACTATATAAAATCGCTGTTGATGGTTGAATCCCTTTCGAGATAATCAATGAATATTATACGGTGCAAATTCTCGAATATTAATGTCATAACTATGCAGACAACTGTTGCGTCTTTCCAAGCTTTAGATTTGGTTCATTGCGTGCAGTCCACAAGGCCAACTATCAATTGGACTCTGGAGTGTTATGATATAGCCACAATTCAATCATAGCCACATATCGTCTAAAAAATTAGTATTTATTAAGTTATATATCATTAAAAATTGCTCCGAATAATTATACAATAATATAATTATATATTATATTATATATAATTATCTCTTTGTGCTCAACAGAAAGCTCATTCCTGGTAAAAATATGCTCTACTGATGTGTAAAATAAATCAAAAAATGTCATGGTAGCCATCACAATTCGAAGAATATTCTGAAGGAGAGGAATTTAGCTGTCACACTGTTTCATTAGATTAGCAGCAATAAGAGAAAAGAATTAAATACCAATCCAAGGAGTAGGTTATTTATAGGGAACGAAAGAAAAGGAGATTTTATTCTTTTCACTCGCATGTTAGGGCAAAAAAATCAAAGCTTAAGTAGAAGAAGATTCTACTAAAAATGTATTTAGAAACAGCTGCAAATTGCAGAAATACATTACCTGCAAATTGCAATGTATTTTTTACTAAGTTATCATACCTTGACTGTTAAAGGATATTCTTTGGTGGATCTAACGGAGATGCCGAGTAGGTGCTCAGTTCTTATATATAAGTCTGAGTGTTGCCTTAAAAAAGGAGAGTTCAAAGTTCTTTTTTAAACTGAGGGTAAAATAACGTCCCATCAATATTCAAGATATCAAGAATCCAACAGATTAGACAAATTTATCCAAATCATTTAATACAATTAAAATTTGCTCCTTACATTTTGAAAATCAAGATTTCTAGACAGAATCGATAGATTATGATAATTTCCGAATGAAGATGCAAAAAGCTTCAAAATTAACGAATATAAAATTAAAAAATGACGCCATTGTTTGTGTGTGTGTGTTTTTCAAAATCCATATTCTCCATTGAGGTTGACAATTTTTAAATAGATACATATAAATATATATAGATTAATTGTTATGATCTTTATCATCTAGTCAAACGGAAAATATGGAGCAACAGAAGCGGATATCATTACTTCCTTCGAAGAAATTAAGGCTCAATATCTCTCTTTAGATAATCGTACTGCTAATATATGGATCGTAGATATTTGAAAAGAACTCCTATTTGCCATATTTCATTTTCATTCTGTTCATGGAAAAATAGTTAAGAAAATTAATTCAATTAGAAATATTTCACAGCATGACATTCATCATGGCCATGGTACTTTTCGATATCCTTTCAGTAAAGTGTATCAGATAAGGAGCAAGAAATGGACCATCCAATCCATGTCCCCCCAAGTACTAAATATGTTAGCTTTTTGAAGAGTTACATATTTCAGAAGGAAAGTAACATGGGCAGATTTCCTAATTTCGAAGTCATAGTAAGTGCATTTATTCACACGGGTCACATTCCGATGCGAAACTCATTTTTTTGTTTGAATAATTAAGCCCTGCGATGAAAAGGGACAAGGGCTTTGATATTCGGTTGAAATGTTAGGCAACTGTTTAATGTGAAAAGAAACCAGGCCTACTCTTTACAAGAAACTTCAAATGCAAGGAATACTTACAATGCCACATGTGTCTCATTTGATGAGAGTTTCTGAAGCTTTTACTGTTTGTAGCATTAATGATGCCGCCATTAAATACTTGAAATGTCAAAGTGAAAATTTGAATCCAATACAGAAAAATTTATATCCATTAATTGACAAAATTCACAGAGCGAAGGAAGTGGACTAGAGTAACGGTAATTTATATGGTTGGAGTGAAGATTTTTTGTCCTCGAAAACTATCTTAACATTTATAATTAAAAGTTTGTATGATCTTGTGCTACAAGCTGATTATAAAGCTGGATTCCCAGTAATTGTACCTTTATAGACAGCTACAGTGAAAACCAAAAAATTGTATTCGAAGAATTACTTTCTGGCTCACCACATTTACTTTTCAAAAGAAGAACCTTCGAAAAACATTTCTATTTTTCATTCAACCCATAATTTTACGAACTTTTACAATAATTTCGTCAATTGAAGAAGTTTGGAATGCCTTAAATTCCAATTAATTAATATTTGATCTCCAAAGTTGGAACATCTTGAGTCTCTATACAAAATTGAAGTCGGAAAATCAATAAAATATGCTCATAATTGACTGATTAAATGCTCCGTACAAGTGCAGTCGAAATATCTAATGTCAAGTTATCTGATTCTCTATTCCATCACATCACTATTTTTGCCCTGGAGATGTACTCAAAAATCCATCTCAATTTTCTTAAAACAAACATTTTTCTTAAGCTGGTTCAAAACTATTGTGAAATATTGAATGTGAGATCATCCGACACTGGCTGTAGGAAAAAGGATAAACTTCAAAATCCTATACCAAGTATGGAGGATGAACAAATTAAATTTTTGAAAGATTTTGTAAATTGGATAAACAGGTTGAGTAAAAAACCAAGACTTTCGAGTGAAACTTTCATTGCACTACAACACTGAACTTTCGCTTATACATAGCTTACTCAGGAACTTCTTCAAACCTATAGTTTTAACTTTGCCATTTTAGGTCCTAATTAAAGTGACTTTATTCAAGAAAGATTTAGAAAATATAGACAGTTGTCTGGTGCATCTTACTTTTTCTCTGTGTGAAGAGCTGCTTGGGAGGGAAAAACAAAAATCTTTTGAAGTTACTTATCAAATTCTCTAATATAAAAATAAGTGTATATGTATAGATTGGCCTTTACAAAGTTCATTTTTGCCGCCATAAATCATCAATTTTTTATTTTTTGGGCCCTAAATTATTTTTCAATGGGTTGATGTTTCCCTCTTCCCACCAAATATATAAAAGGATAATTCAAAATCAGTTTTCATTAAGTCAAGAGGAAGGCTCGAAGAGAAATAGTTGTTGAGCTCCATAAAAATGGAATATAGCCAACGAAAATTAGAAAAGTCATGGGGGACACATTTTACCACCAATTCATCCACAAAGCTATCAAACGGTATGAAAAGACTGACAGTAATCAAAATTGTCTGCGAGCACCTAATCCTCGGACTGCCAGGGACCCCAGAGTTGTCTTGGCCATTTGTGCCAAGATTTATGGGAACAAGAAGATCGGCACATAAATTTGCCGCTGAACATAATATTTCTTAGTACAAATCCTGGAAGTAAAAAAAACAACAACGTATTTTTCATTAGGACAGAGCTCCTGCTCATATCGGAAGACAAACTCAAGAGTGGCTGAAGTCTAACCTGGAATTTGGCCCCAAGAACTTCTGCCCTCCTTCGAGCCCATATATTAACTCCCTCAATTATTTCGTTTAGGGTTGTATAGAGTCGAAGGTTCGAACAATATGACATCGAAATATTAAATATTTTCACGCCTGCATTGAACAGGGATGGGACGCATTACCTGAATCCTTAGTACGTGAACCATCTCAATCATTTCTAAAAAGACTCCAAGCCGTAACCGACAAGGGATGTGGTTTCATTGAATAAATTATAATACTTTTTTGTACCTATTCAAGTATATAAAACAAATATTAATAAGCTTTTACCGTATAATGTATTATTTTTCAGCATTAGGTAATCAATTTTGTCAACCAGTGTCTGAACAACCCTTAATATACATATACAATATACATTCATATAAAATATATTTTAGTAAGAGCAACTCATCTCCCGATTCCATTTATATACATATATGTATATACGAGAGGGGATTGAAAAGTTTCCGACCTAACAAAAATACAGAACATTTTTTCTAAATTTTAAATGTTATCTTTCAAAATAATCCAAACTCTAACCATCTCTGTAACCTGTCCAAATAGTACCCTGTGCGTTTCATGCCAAAATAATTATTTAATACCCACATTTTGTTTACTCCGAGTTTAATTGACTTAGAAAATGCCTAATTTTACCACTACAAGCCTTTATATGTCCTCTATGGTTTGAAGGTATTTCAATGCTACACCTACAAAAACAAATATTTAATGACAGCTCAATAATCGATTTTCTCAATCTTCACAAAAAATATAATTATATATCAACTCACTCCAACGAGTGTTACATAACAACTCCACGTCCAAAATGGCTGTAATTATAGTGAGTAAATGTTAATAAATGCTAAATATAAATGATTAGCTTTTCTATTGCTGTCATTTTCACGTTGAGGTCGAATACTTTTCAGGCCAAGTAGGATAGATGCAGTAAACCGCCTTGATACTTTGTCTTTCATGAGCGCACGCAAGTTTGTGATTGTTTGAGTTGGTACTTTTTTTGGGAGAATAATTTGAGTTTAAGAAAGGAAAGACAAATAACAATTGGTACGGATTCCAGTTCTATCAGACGTGTTTATCACTTATTTCCAGTAGCAAGTAGTGTCAACTGGTTCTAGGGCTGCACTTTGAAACTTGAAAATAGACTCAAATGACCTTTTTTGACTTACCTATTTAACAGTCATAGGACGGATTAGTCGTCCCTTCAGTCCTACGGTACTTCAAAATTTGAAATAGCTTAGTACTTGAAAAGACCGATAAGGATTGGTTCTAGGACTGACAAAATTAATCAAGACTGTATTAAAAGGATTGTAGTTTTTATCTTTTTTAGACTAATCAAATACTAGTGACAAATAGCTCATAGAGTGAAGCCGAAGAAAGGGATATCAATTACGGGCGTGCTCACTTACCTCAACAAAAGTCGCAGTCCTAATGATTACGTTATACTTATATATTCTCTCTTCAAGAATGAAAGAATAATAGTAACATTATTAAGCTGATATTTTTATACAACTCTTTGAGATAACTCTTAAGGATTGTCTATTCATCTTTAGATTTAGTAATGGAATCATTTTAATTAAAATAATTTATATGTGTGTCTAATGTACGTCCTCCTTAGAAAAACAATGATAAATCGCATTTATTTCAACAACAGAGGCAGATACATACTTTAAACATGGAATAAAAGTTGTTCAGAATTCATTGTTACGTACGTTTGATTCTGATTAGACCAGATTGCTGGGCTCTGCAGGGCAAGTTCATATTTTAGTTAATAAGTTTATTTTTTCATAATATAAGATCAATTCCCCGTGTCTTAAAGTTTTTTTCAGGTATGGGTTGTCGATTCGAAAATGCACCAACACAATTAAAAATCCAAACAACGAATTATTGTACTAGTGGAAAAAAGGAGAAAGTATATTAAATACGAATAAAAAAGGGAAGATTGGAAGAAGAGAGTAAATTAGTTATTCTTAGTATGCATCTTCTTTCTGGTTGAAGAAGGAACATCTTTTATAATAACTATATCTAATCCAAAAATCACCCTTACTTCTCGTGGCGAAGAGTTTCCATTTTCTCTTATAAGAAAACAGTTCTCAATTAAGTTTGCAATGGCAATGACATTAAATAAATCACAAGGTCAACCATTTGAAATAATTGCTTTATATTTAAGATATGAATATTTTCACCATGTAATTGATATGTTGTATTTTCAAGAGTCTCAAAAAGGAGTGAAAGCTCAATTAGATATACATCAAATGGACAAACCCCAACCAAACATGTTGTATACAACGAGGATTTACAATACCAATCTACCAATTATATATTTATAGTAAATAAAAGATCGTTTTAGTTTAGAATTTTAACAGACATAAACTAAGTATTACTAATATATATTTTTAATTTTTCATGGGGTATCTCTTCGTGCACAACTGATGGAATCAGTTTTGCAAAATTGTAAATGAACTTTTTAAAAGTGTACCCTTAACCTTTAATAATACTTGAAGCTTTTTTTTATGCAATGTATTTATCGTGAGATATGGGTCAGAACTTTTTACTGCAATTCTCATCTAAAAATAATTTATTCATATCATGATAAATTATATAATTATGTTAATAATAACTGCACTTCAGCTTTTATTCAAAATCTATTCATCAAGTTTGCTCAATACAAACGAAACAAAACAAAAAAATACGATATTTAACTAAAAAAACATTTTCCTTTTTTAATCTTAAGAAAGAATAAAAACCTAAAACCGCTTCTTCTTCATTAATTCCCGTCTTTTTAAAAAAATAATGCAATACTTTCTCGTTTAATTGAATATAGACATGCCTTTCAAACTTTTTTGCAATCAAAATGGAGACGTTCTATATATTGTTTCATATAGAAAGGGCTTTGTAGATAAAAAGGGAATTTATTCCTGACAAAATATAATATTTATAGCATGAACAACACTCATTTATGGATCAACTCTAATGAAAATTTGAAAAGTTGTTGACAGTGATCTTGTGGTTGATTTACTTAAAAGTAACTTTCTCCAGCTTCAATAACCTTTGTGACCTTTGGTCTGAATCTTTTGCACTATTCTGAGAGAAAATGATTTTTTATTCTCTTCACTTGCATGTTTGGGAAAAAAAAAAGGAAAGTGTCAGTAGTTATAAACAAAGAAAGCTACTAATAATTTAGGTATCAACAGCTGCATATTGCAACGTGTCATTCTCGTCCCATTGAGTGTTAAAGAAAATTGTTTGATTGAGCCAACAAAGATGCCGAGTAAGTTCTTAGTTCCTGGATGTTGGTCCCTAACTCTCCCTTAAAAAGGGAGAGTCCAAAGTCGTGGATGAAACTGAAGGCAAAATAATGTTCCATCACTATCCCATCCATTCAGATAGACTTCAAGTGAGGTAAAGGGTCATTCCAAGATATTGGTGAAATTTGCTCGTTACAGCTTTGCGATCAAGATTTCTTGACAGAATCGAAAGATTATGATAGCTTTCTGAAGAAAGAAGGTTAAAAATCGATGAATAGAAGAATAAAAGATGACAGCATTCTATGTTGGTTCAAAAACTTATTTATCAAGAAATCAATTAGAGCGAAGGAGTAGTCGAGCAACTACTCAATCACGTTTCCAAGAAAACTATTGGTAATATTCTTAATGTTTTTGTTAGCGTGTGTGTTCTTCAAAATTAATATTCCCCATTGGGATTGACAATATGAATATTTATAGATCAATAGTTATGCACTTTATCTTCTGGTCGAATGGAAAATATGGAGCAACAGTTTCTTAAAACGGATAACATTACTTCTGTCGAAGAAATTATGGCTCAATATCTCTCTTTACATAATCAAACTGCTAATAAATCAATCGCAGATATTGAAAATGGACTCGTATTTTCCAGATTTCATTTTGATTCTGTTCATAGAAGAACAGATATAAAGCATCAATTAGAAAATATTGCATGACATATTATTCATCATGGGAATTTTCCCTTACCCTTCAGTAAAGTGCATCATATAATGAGCTAGAAATGGATTATCCAATCCATGTCTCAAATGATAAATATCTTAGCAGTTCTTAACAACAACAAAGTTAAGGAGAAAAATAACTTGGAGAAATTTGTCTAACAAAAAATAGGGGCGAGTCTACTACTGGTGGTGCGTTAAAGAAAAAGCAAGCTACATTGATTTTACCCATAATGGAGTTTGGATTACTTGACTGTTTTTCAATGAATGATCTTTCATTTCTATCAATAAAGTATTCTGATGAATCCTTTGAAAGCCCCACAAATTACATATATAGTAGCAAAAATGCATCTTTATAATGACGCAAAATCAAATGAAGGTTATAAGCTTTACTGAACATTCCTGGATATCTTCACTCATCCCGTAAATTTGAATACAAACTCAACAACTGACCGAAATATGGGGGGAAATTGGACATTCCTCCTTTTTTTTGACATTGTATGGCTGATGGACTTCTTCAGGGCCTCCACAGACCAATTATAATTGGCACAGGTCTTGTGCTTGACCCCTTCTAGTGATAGAAATCACATGGATTCAGATCTGGGCTGTTTGCAAATCAAATAATCCTGCATTTTTTTGGTCTTGTTGGCTGTTACACTGTCTTGTTGAAAGGTGTACTTTCTGGGTTACTACATCCATCCAGGGAATGTAAATTATAACTGCAAACCAGAATCATTACAATGGTAATACTGTATCAGCACAAGATAGTCTGGGATTGCCAATACTTCCAGGGACGTGTAGCCATGGTGAAAGGTGGATTTCATTTTGAATGATTGAATATCATTAAATGTGGCTTTCAAATTATAAAAAAGTTATGGTTCTACAGCATTTAGTTCGTTCTTAATAACCCATTAAAAAATTTACACATTTATCTGAACCACCCAGTATATTTTCTTGGGATAGACATTAATTTCCGTTTATGCTTTATTAATTCTGATAATATTATTATTAATTATCCATACATGTATGTCAGAAAGAGAAGAAAAATCATAAATCTTATTCATTAATGACGTCCAATCATTCAATACTTTTTAGACAGAAGATGAAATATTTTTTTTATTTCCCAGGAAACAATTTTTAAATTAGGGATCCCAGGATGTATAGGGATCTCGTTAGTAAATGATAAATACAGTGAAATTCATGTATTCCTAATAAATAGGAATTAATAAATTTCTAGCGAGTAATACATAATTTCCTTCAATATTTTTTGTAATGGGGTTGTTTAAAAGTATTTATTAAATATTAAAAACCACAAAAAAATATCGTATTTCAGTATTAGGAATTTTAAAGATTTGGTAGAAATAGTCATTTTGCCAAATGTTTTAAAAAAAAATTCTTAATATTATGTAATATAGTAAATTTAATTACTATTTCAAATCGAAAGGCCTTAAAAAAATTTATAATCTGTTTATTTACAACCTTTGCTGTCAACATTAAGAGCTAACAATGAATCCCATTTGAAAACAATAAGATAAAATGTAAAGCACGACGTCAAATTGTAGGTAAGAGATCATACGGCACCAAAACGAGCTATTAAATAAATAAGTTTGGAATATCAAAATTTGATTTTTTTTACTTTTCAGAAATACTTTGTCTGGTTACTAGTAAATGGAATCCAGCTCTTTTTGGAGAACCGGCTCGTTCGGCTTGACTAACTATAAAGAGACGCTCTTTGGTTCTTAAACAGCTCTT
>NW_027296000.1:0-1696 GCF_016086655.4 Lepeophtheirus salmonis | reverse complement strand
GCAGTGGAATGCTGTCGATTCCGCGGAAGTCATCCAGGGCATGCAAATCCTTTATGGGGCAGGATGGAGAAGATGGTGGATGCTGAGGGAGGACATGTAAAATAAATTTATTGTTTAATATCATGTCTAACTTTTTCATATTAACAAATACACTCCAAATTCCATTTTTATCAAGCAGGTTGAATTTTAAGATAGTTCCAATTTACTGTGGACACCCTGTAGATGGGAGTATACAATTTTAATACTACGGTCCGTGCACCTCTTTACCATTATTGTACAGGACAATCTTGATAATTAGATATTAAAATACTACCTGCCTTAATTATGTTTTTTATTTACGAAAGCTGTCATCATTCTTTTGTTCCATTTCATCCTCACTACGCCATATGATAATATGATTTCAATATTTAGAGGACTTGGTAATTTAATATTGAAATATCAACCATCCATATCGTCAACTCTTGTCATGCCTTTATTTAGACAATCCCATTATAGTACACAAATGATCGAGGACTGGATCCTTTTCTTATGATTTTCACATTTTGGTAAGACGTTAAACCAATGCTATATAGCGAAGAATGGTTACAATATTTATAATAATGAATTAATATTGTAACCATTCCTTCCCATACAGCATTGGGTGGGAAGTTATGGTTATGTTAAAAAGTATTCGCAGGACTAAGACTGGAGTTTAAGATCTACTTCGAAGTTATTCCTGCCAATGGTTTTGCAACAGGGTTTGGAAGCAAAACGTGGACTGCAAATAAATGCTAATTATGTAATTAAACTAGAGAGGTTTTGTGATTTTCCCCTGCATATTCCGAATCTCCTATCCTTTCTGCATAAGTAAACAAAAATAAATCTTTCATAATGAGTGAGCAAAAAGCAAAAAGGCATAGAATCTCAGATCTTCTGGATGCCAAAATTGAGGTGGTTGAGATTATAGATACTTTGAAGTACTCCAGGAGCCTCATTTTCAAGGTGGCCAAGATGAAAAAGGAGGAAAAATACCTCTCAAGGAAAGGAGGAAGTGGGGGACACAACTTGAAGAGAGATTCTGAGTTTCTGAATGACCTGAAGAAGAAGATCAAGGAGAACCTCCCAAAATCCATCAGTCACCTCTCTAGCGAGTTTGACGTGAACGAGGTGACAATCAGGAGGGCTGTGAAGGAGGTCTTGGAGTTGTCTTCTTACACAAGGAACCCACGCCACCTATTGACGGACACTCTGAAGGAAAGGAGATTGATGAGGTACCGGAAAGTTCGTGCGTGGGTCAAGGAAAGTGGATTCACAGTAAAAAAAATTCTCTGACAAGAAGATTTTCACCGTGGACCAGGTCTACGCCCATCAGAACGGCTGTTGGATTGGAGGATCACCAGAGGAGGTCAAGAGGTTGTTCGGTACGAAACATCCATCCCAAACAATGGTCTTGGGATCGTGGCATCCGACGGCAATAAGATTTCTCCTTTCTTTTTAAAGGCTGGGGAGAAAATCGGCCAGGAAGCCTACCGCTAGGTGCTGAGATTGGTCATCCTGCCATGGCTCAAGGCCACCTACCCAGAGGGAGGACAACTATGTGTGGACGCAAGATGGTGCAACCTCACACACATCGTCCAAATGCCAGAAGTTCTGCACCGACAACATGGATGGTGTTTGGCCCAAAGATATGTGGCCATCATCTTCACCGAGTTTGAAC
>NW_027295999.1:0-1385 GCF_016086655.4 Lepeophtheirus salmonis | reverse complement strand
CTCAAGAAATATTTTTACAAGATTTTAAGGGTGAAACTCGATTCCTGAAAGATAGCATCAAAATTTTCTCTGAAAAAAATAGTATTACAAAATAATATCCAGAGCGTATGGTGGTTCTTTGTTTCGATAAGATGGAAGTTAGAAGGACGTTTGAAATTTTCTCTCAGCCAAAGCAAATATTTTGATTTTAAGTAATAAATCATTAATCTCCCAGTTACAGCTCTCTCCGGACCACTTTTCATTTGAAAATCCTGTGGATAAAAACCGCTAAATTTATACCCTTCCTTACTGTTCTCATTTGCTCAAATTATTTCAAAATCATTTATGAGATCATGGATACATTTTCAATGATTTGGATTGTAATTCTGCAAGTTTGACTAAAGATAACTTTCAAGACCTTCTTGAACAAGATTGCAGTGCGTTGAAGATAACCTTCAAAGTAAATAAAGAATCCCATCTTAAATGTAATGGAAATGCAAGACAACGAATTAGAACTGCAGTACAGATTTAATCTAACACAATGTCCAAAGCATTTTTATTCATCTATGGACACAAGAAAGAATCTCAGTCTAAAATCACTAAAATAGTTCATGATTGGTTTAGACTGAATGAATGCTAGTAGATCATACAGCAAAAAAAAAACTTTCTTCTGGGTTTATTATACATTTCGAAAAACAGATGCATGCCTTGAACCAAATGGAACGGTTAGTTTTGTCCTTGAAAATGAGGGGGGGATTTTCAGCTTCTATTTAAAAAGGGAATTTTAATCTGCATTCGTTCCACCAAATCATTATGTCAAAGTATCTAGGTAAATGGAATTAAATTCCTTTTAATCACTCATCTAAATCAAGATAATCTGTGAGAATGTATTTTCACAGATTTGTGCCATCACAGGAAAATAAACTCATCCCTCCCCAGTGGAATCCCTCAGAAGACTAAATGTAATTTTAATTGGAAAAAATCATGGACTTGTCTAAAGAAATACAGCTGTTGGAGAAGAGTTAAATCATGAGTATGATGGCTAAGTAGTTACTAAATCAATAACGAGTCACTTCTTTGCGTCAAATATACAAGAAAATGAGAATAATGAGATGCAATTGAGATGCAAAGATTCTGAAATCACTCACCTAAATCAAGATTGTCTGGAGAATGTATTTTCACAGATTTGTACAGCTGTTGGAGAAGAGTTAAATCATGAGTATGATGGCGAAGTAGTTACTTAATCAATAACGAGTCACTTCTTTGCGTCAAATATACAAGAAAATGAGAATAATGAGATGCACCAGAACATTCAGAAAATTCATTCTTGAAGCTCTTGAAGTTTACACCAGACACAGAAAAATCATCTCAAGTTTCCAATGATTGTTAAGATCAGGGTCTGGCTT
>NW_027295998.1:0-4413 GCF_016086655.4 Lepeophtheirus salmonis | reverse complement strand
TAAAGGTAAAATATACCTTGTAAAGATTGGTAAAAGCTATATTTTTGGAGGGAAAGCAGTGGAATGAGTACCCACAATCCTTTATAAAGAACTGAATTAAGATTTTTCTTCTTTTTAGTGAATAAAAAAAATTATAATTTCAATAAAATAAATTTTTCTTCAAAAATTTTTATTACTCCTCACATATATTAACAAAAGGAATTATATGTTTTATTATATGTAAAAAACAACAAGGTACTTTCGTCTCCATAAATTTGAACCCATCATCTCATAGATCTTATTCATTATTTTTTATTGTTCTTCCATTATTATGAAACTTTTTTTAAAATAAAGTTCCAAGTTTTTAATAGCAATCAACTTCTTCCACTCTTATAAACTTTGTTTCAAAATATATGTATAATAAAAAAACTAAAACTAGATATATATAAATGATGTTTTCCACATCTCTGACTCATTTGAATACAAGGGTAATTTTTAGGCTTAATGTCTATGATAAAGCTTTTCAAAAAAAAGTTTTTGTTTCCCTTCAAATAAAGCAAAAGATAATGGGTTTTTTAATGCTCTGAACATGATTATATTTTTTAGATAGTTCCATCTGTTGTATCCAGTTGATAAGTTAGTATTTACTTGTATCAATTTTATAATAATGTTCAGGTAATTTACACGTGATTTAAATATTTTTATGGTGATTTAAAATATTATTTCAAATAAAAAATAGAATTGACTCCTGTACACTTTCGTGCAATAATTTTCATAACTTTCGACGTAGATTATGAGGGCAACAGTGCATCCATGAACTTAATTCTTTTTTTTTTTGACGATCATGCGCCGTCCTACAGTGCAATACAAAATCTGTATAACTAATTCAAGCGAGGGTGGAGTTCACTCCTGACAAATTTCGTCAAGGTTATTCAAAATTGTTTGTTGTGCCAGAATATATCGATGCTGTGGATGAGCTAATAAAACAAGGTTGTCGTGTGACATACCGTGATATGAAGAACATGGATTTATTCATATGTGCCTAAACCAAAACAACGTTCACTGTAAGGGTCCTTCAAGATGAGCCAAATCCATCAAAAGTTGTTCGTGGGAGAAGCACATCAAAGCTAATGGTTACATGTATTTTTCAGTTAGACATCGCTTCAATTTAGAACAGTTAATTCTGAATGGTATATGACCATTTGTCTGCTGGAAGTGTTTCAAGAAATCTGACAAGAAACCCCAGAAAAGAGACAAATCATTCTTAATCATGACAATGTTATTGACCAAACTTTGGCTCAAACTTTTTCAAATTTAAAACATCGATTTTGTGGGTTGTTAAGCTTATTTCTACTTATTTTTATTCCCATACATCAAAATAAAATACGTAGTAAGTGGTTCTCATCACCAATAAAGCCACCGATGCTTTTAATGTTTTGAAGTTACCTCAATCAAAATGGAAAAAATCCTTCAAAATTTGTTCCAACGTATGCAAAAGTGTATTAATCTTCAATTGAGGATATTTTGAAAAGCAATAAAGCCAATTTCGCTATTAAATATGTGTGTTGTGTTTTTTCAATATTAGACCATAAATAAAAATAATACCTATAATAGTACATAAATAAATTAGAAAAAATTATAAAAAAATGTGTAGGGATGTTTCTGGATAATACTTGCATCCATGGATTGTTTAGGAACAGTAATACATAAAAAACCAAATAAATTCTGGAAAAAACCCGGGTACACGTGTAAAATTTAAAAAAAAGTATTTGTATTTTCACTTATTGGTGGGTACATGTTTTATGCAGGTATTTCTCATATTAATGGGTATTTTCGAGTTTTTCCTTTTATTTAAAGCATTTATTGGTACAAGAGATAAAACATTCCTTGAAATCATATATGGAAAAGTACAATCTTTGTTCTGAACTCTCACCAGAGGCGCTAGGAACCCATTCAAAATTAGGAGCTGGAGGTATTTTATAGAAAGGACGTCATATATTGAAACTGAATTATAATGTAACTTTTTATTGGTGTGGTCTTTCAAAAATTAAGTTGCCTAATGACACTCTTGTTTTGAGGTGATATCACGCATCAGAAGAATAGGGGTATTACTTACTTACATTAAGATATTATTATGTACTTCAAAAGGTTCTTTGTAATTTTGGCTATAGGTTAGTTACAATTACTTGGATATATAAAATAAGCGGTTATAGCGAAGTCTGAAGTCAATAACCTGTATCTACGCGGCACAAAAAAAAATTAAAAAAATCTTAAACATATCTCCAGTTTTTTGATACTTACGTATCAAAAAACTTTATATAAGCTAAGCTTTTACTTCTGCTTTCAAATTCAAATGTTCTAATTTGTAGTGCCTCAAACATAATAATACATAGTGTTTTGCCAACTCAAATAATTAAAGACTCCATTCTACTTGACTTGTTTCGATGATTTTTTGACTCCATTTAAAAATGAGTTGTTATTTTAAATCATAAAAAAACGAAGTTTGATTTTTATGAGTAAACTTTATTTTTTAATAGCCCAATAGGAATACCTTTATATTTAATTCTGACAAAAAAAATTAACTCAATATAATACCATCCTCACACATATTTGACAAGAATGAGACCAAAAAATTACAAGAAACCCATACAAAATATCACAGCTTTTTTTCTTTTTTTTAATACAAATATTTAAAAGTCCGAATTGATTAACATGGTCGGAGAAATTTGCCAAATTGTCAAGTTCTTTATCGATTACACATTCCAAATTTGTTACAATGGGTTTCATGTTGCATCTGCAAGAATAAATTATCACCTATTAATTGCTCCACCTTAAAAACCCTCGGAAGATTCCAATCTGTAGCCGCAACCTAATCAGTTTTTGAGGTCGTGACTTGTAGATTTTCTTATATTTTTAGTTCAGACATTCGTACTAAAGGACTTATTTTATCAAACTCGTAGAGAATATGGACTGACGTTTTTATTTTCTTGCTACAGAATTTATACTCTCATCCTGATTATTCGATTTATTAATATAAATTGATGAGGTAGCGATTCTGTAGCGGAACCATTTTTGCTTAGATGAAGTAAAAGGGTTTTAAACATTGCTTTAAGGTCGATGTCAGACATCTTGTGACCTAGTCTTTCCTACCGTTAGGTTACTAGTTTTGCGGCAGAGGTTTTCACCTGACCTAATAGTTCTGTCCTTATTGGACTATTTTTAATTGACTCCAGAACAACGAAAAAAACTTCATTAAATGTTTTGAGTTTTGTTAACCTGACTCTAAGACATATAAATCACAGTTTATAAGCTATGAAAAGACAGACTAGACAAACATATACCACGATTTTTTGTAACAAATTGAACATTCTCACAGTTATGAAAAAAGTCATTAGTGTTCAGAAGGTATAACAATAAAAAATTGCCGAATTAATAAATAGCTAGAAAGCATGCGTTAAGAGGTATAACTTAGATTTATTTTCAACTTTTATCCAAATTGTAAGTTTTGTAAAGAATTTATCCGAAATAAGGAAAAATTGACTTCTCAGCGCTAATTTAATAAAAGTTATTTAATTTCTTTTTATTTTACTTAAAACTTTTTTTATTGCAAAAAGTATATATCAAAATTATTTATAGATTAATAAAAAAAATTAGATAAGTTCTGTTAAGGACATTAAAAAATTACTGATATCTAATGAGATCGCTAATAGAATGTGTTTTAAAAAATATACATAATTCTATAAGGATTGGAATTACTAATTACTGGTCAAATGATGAAAAATTGGGCGTTAAAATTGTAAAAGATGCGAACTAGATTTAAATTTCAAAAGATATAAAGCACTATACATTCTCGTAATAATAATGAAGCTGAATTCCATAAGTTTGATAAAGACTTCCAAGTGAGAAAGCTATTATTTTCGCCACTAAAGATTAATTAATTAAGTTTCTGAAAATTATCTAGCTGTAAGTGAAGTGAATGACAATAATATTTTGGTATAAGATTAGGGCATTGTGGAGGTTGTCAGATTAGTTCTTAGATATAAATAAGTTAAAATGAACAAGTAAAAAATTAACATAATTGTTGTCTAGAAAATAATGGGTCCAACAAAAATTGATAAAATAGGAAACTTCAAATTATTTATTTATTTCAAATTTGTAGGTTAAACTCAGATAATTTTGAAATTTTATCTAGAGTTTCCTTTGATTAATGAGAGTTTTTATGGCCATTCAAATGGAAAAAAACAAACTTTCATAGTATTCTTGGCAATCTTTTAGTACAGTGTTTATAAAGGAATATGAATAACTTATGAATGAAAATGAATGACTAACGAGTCGTTAAGTAATTCAAATAAAATTTAGACTCATTTTCTAAAAAAATATATATATTTGCTTACTTTTGTGCCAAATTTGTGATTTGCACTTCTATGTCTGATA
>NW_027295997.1:0-29100 GCF_016086655.4 Lepeophtheirus salmonis | reverse complement strand
TCAAATTTTGGAGTTGGGGTGTTTGCTGTTTTAAATAAGGTGTAACAAAATACAGTTTTGGTATTGTCATTTTAATATCAGCTGTTATTGTTATTCTTTAGTCTTTTATTATTTTTGAAATGTTGATCTACTAAACTTTAAACAAATCTAGAAAATCAGTGAACACCAGTTGCCATATCTATATTGCGTACACACACTCCCCAAGCCTCGACGATTCTCCCCTAGTGAAGATAAGTTCCAGGATTTAAAATGTTTCTTGTTTTGGGGAGAAAAAATAACATGTTAGTTATTTTTGTGCTTCAAAAATAAGATTTGTCGTAATATTTCCAATCTCTACAACCAAGAAACGTTTTAAATCACATAACCTCTTTATTTTGATAAGGGGCATTGTTGAGGCTTGAAGATTATAATATGTTAAAATTTTCTAAACAACTATTACGTTTTACATGGATTATATATGTGCTAAAAACATATATATCTATTTTCTTTTCTTTGAAGGGGGGTTAAAAATTTTCTAAACAAGTTTCAAAACTCAGTAGTTATCCACAAAAATTATTTTTGGAAAAAATTTCAAAATTCACAGCTGTTCTCAAAATATTATTTTTTGAATAAAAATTTTAAAAATTCATGTCTTTCTTCTGAAAATTAAATTTTTTGAGCAACACCATTAGTAAAATAAATTTTTTTGGGAAAAAATATTTCAAATGCTAAATTTATTGAAAAAAAAAAGTTACAGACAAAAATTGATTTTTTTTTATTTTTTTAAAATCTACAGCTTTTAACAAGAAATTAAATTTTTATGAATAAAATTTCAAATATTTTTGGTAAAAGTTTCAAAATTCATGGGTATTGACAAAAAAATTAAATTTTTTAATTTTTTTATCTTCTGGATAATTTCCGATTGAGAAATATTAGTCTTTAAAAAAGTTACACCTGTTATCCCTTAAAAATTTTAATCGTGACCAAACATTTTATTATAAAAATAAAAAATTCCTTTTTTAGGAGGGGGGATCCCACCTCCAGCACCATTACTATTAAACAGAAAACAGAATAAAAATAGATAAGAGTCACCATATTAGCTAACAACTAATAAGAACTTAAAGACTTCCTTTCGAATGAAAGTTTTAAAGATGCAACAATGATCGCTATATGAATATTTATTTAATTCAAAACACGTTAAGACTACATTTGAAGAATATCAGGATATAGTATATTGTTAAATGGTGAATAATTATTGAGTATTAAATGAAGTATAGTGTCATAGTTGGGACCCATTAGATTAAAACCAATGTATTGGATAATTTTCCTATCTGAGAAAAGGTTAAGGATAAAATGACGAATTATATCTGATATGAATATGTTGGTATAAAAGTACGAACAATATATAAAAAGAATTTTAATTAAAATGTAATTTAGTGAAGGTTAATGATGAAATAAATATGTACTTGGATATCGATTATTGAGTATTGATGTTGTGAACAGTGTATGTATTTTGAAGAGAAAAGGTATGTACAACATAAGAAATAAAGTTATTTATTACTTATGTAAGTAGGTAGTATACTTAAAGAAAGTAACTTTACATTAAAGTCTACATTATATAGGTAAATGTAAGTACGAGTTTCTCAATAATTTATGCAAATAATATTTTGTTAATCCGTTAAAAAAAGTTGCTTCAATTCTTATTATTAACAAATTGATAATCGAATGTCATTATTTCAGTCTATTTTTTGTATATAGTACACGGCGTTTCTTATTGTATCACACAACCTTTCCTCATAAAAGAAAGTAAAAGTCACAAAATTTGTTTGCATTTGTATTAAAAAGATAAGTTTCATTTAAAATTTGTTGTAGAAAGATTCTAAGGATGTATGTTCATGACGTCAGCAATGTATCAAAATTGTAAACATCAGAACCATAACGCCATATGTAGTTAAATGAGTTGCCTAATTCATATTTATACAAATCATAAATCAGGTTATGGGAGAAAATCCGTCCATTGATTGAAATTGAAGAAACTGGTTTTTTATATTGAGATCCGAAAATCGGTTCAAGATTTTGAAAACTATTAAACTTTGGTGTACTGTTAGAGATCGCAGTTTGAACCAAAATGTCAGTCCAAATTGGAAAAATGACTAAAGACCAATTTGAAAAATAAATATATATATATAGTCATTGACATAGCTTTTTAAGACTTTGAAAAAATTATTTATGAACAACTGTTGGATATTTTTATAGATTAACAAGAGCTCTTTTAAATTAAGCCCTTATTGTCCAAAAGATTGATACAGGCATTTTAAGCGTAAATTTTATGTTAGTTAATATGCTAGTTTGGTTAGTTCTGCTTCCAATTGCAAAATTGAATTATATTACTAATGAACAAAACATGCAAATAATTTGTCACTCCTCAACCGTTGGATATTTATATTGTAGAGGTTCAATCTTATTTAAATCCGTTAATGGGTTCCGCTAGAGAAATTAGCTAATATTTTATTAAATATTTCTAATTCAATACTACTATTGTAAGAAAAAGTACTTACTTAAAATTGAATGTTATTTTTACATAAATTCTCCCAAACTCCAACTCTGGATCGTTTTAAGGAATATTTAAAGCGGTTGAGAATGAAAACATACATTTGTGGATTTGTTAATACTTATAAGAATTCTTTATTCAGCCACATACCATTTTTCTGGGAATGTTTGGTTTAAATGACGTATAAATGACAGTTAAAACTTTGCGAGAAGTTCAAATATAAACTCCATAAGGATTATTTTTTAACTTTTTGGTATGGTACATACCATTGGAAGATCAATGGTATTTTAGAGAACCCCCAGCTGCGTTATAAACTTTGAGAATGCAAGGTAAAATGGATACTAATGGAGTGGTGTCTATTGCAAAATATTATATTTGTATTTCGAGGTGTTTTTTTTGTAGATTATTTTATCATGTATTTTTGTAACGCATTTTTCATGCCCTAACTTTGGAACTTTTGTTTTGTTTTTATAAGCCTGTCTACTGATGTCATTTTTTGTGTAATTTGTGTTTTAATATATCTATTGTTTAGTTTAATATAATTAAATGAATGTCACAAATAAAGGCCGAGAAAAAAGTGACAATTAAAGTCTTAAAAAACCTTACATGCAAAATGATGAATGAGTTGATTTTAATTGGAATTGCGAGTTGAATAAGAGTGAAATATACCACCTCCCTTTAACCGTAGAGAATATGAGCATCATTTAGTACGTTGTTATAAGCAGTAAATATAGGGTATTCAGTTACTGGTTAAAAATAAATTTGATACACACAATGTAATATTAATTTAATTGATATGTACGTAAATTTTGAACCAATTAAGTTCAATAATACTATCAAGTTACAATTACTATTTGGTAATGTCCTTCGTTTGTGTTCCTACAAAGGTTGATTAATCGGATTATATACAATTGTATATTTAATTGTAAATAGTTATATTATTCTAATTCATGAATATATGCAACTCCATTAATTTTCACTAGGCTCTTCTTTTACTTAATATGCAAATATTTTGATAGAAATTAATGTATTTAAATAAGTAATAGCTTCATGTAATATGCCTAGGGAATTGATAGATTGCAATGATTAATGATTTATATTAAATTTTCTCAACTAATTTTATAAGTGGAAGGACAGGAATAATGTCTTGCAGAGCAGGGAATGCATTAGGTAGATTTCCACTTGGCACGATAAAATTTGATGGAATAAATTTCCTATTTACTTGGAATTGAACGATATTGAATATTAAATCTTCTTCGCTTTTTTATTTGCTTTATGGACTTGAGTCCCCATAGCACTTTTCAAGCCATTGCTTAGCTTAAAGTGTGCTTTTTCCAATCAATAAGCAGTGTAAAGTTACAACACGAAATTGTTTTTGATCCATTGTTTTGGATAAAACCAAAATAGCGTCAGGCTTAGCAGAATAACTCATATACTAAAGAACAAATTATCATGAAATTTTGACAGCTGTATTTTGAATTTTGTTATTAATTGAAAATGAGGTGTATTACAAAATAATAGCGTCATCTTTGTGTAAAGCCTGCTGAATTTTCAAGGACATACCTCGATCTATGCACGAATACTTTGCCGCAAGACACTTTATCGAATGCCGTTTAGACTGATCGGACAGTTTGCCAAAAGAAATATTTGATAATTTTTATCATGATTTATTTAACAATGATATGTAACTATGATTCCCATTCATTTTTCTCCAGTTAATAAAAAATAAAATGTAAATTATTAGTCACGAATTTCAAACCATCAATTACAATTAATTAATACTTAATAGATTCATTTTATTATGGGAGTTCTTTTATAGTTGGTTCGAACTCCTATTAAAACCATTGTTACAAAAATAATGGCAATTGTCCAATAAATCACGACGTTACCTCACTAACAAAGAAGAAAAAAGTGTATTTTGTTATCACCTATCGTTGTTTGATTTCATTATTAAATATTTACTTCTTGTTTTTTAAAGTACTTGTGACCTTTTGTACTTCAAAAGTCAGAGACGATAATTTATTTTATCAAGCTCAACCTTTCATCAAACCCCAAATTGTAATCAACTACTCTCACACTAAGAGGACAACTTAGTCTCCTCAAACTCCTCAAACACAAGTAATATATTACGATGACTGAATATCAAAATCTAAAACTAATAATAAAAACTTTTCCTGACTAAATAATGACTTTTGAGCTGCTCAAATTCCAATCATGTACAGTGTGTGTTCAACTTCACTCTACAACGCTTCTGGGAATTCAGAGTTTATTTGGTTGAATTCAACAAGATTAAAAGAGTACATGAATATCGTAAATGAATTAAATTAAATTAATAGTTTATTTTTCTTCGCTTCTATTAACTACGATCGGTAGTACACAGCATTGACCAGAGTAATTGCAATTCGAAGATTTGCTATGATAATGAAATGTAATCTATATGAACAAAGCAAGTTTATCTACGTGTATGTATTAATCTTTGCAGCGAATAAAAGAATTGTTGACCTAAGACATAACAATGTAGCAGTCCTTTAGCATGTAGCATTGAGCGTGTATATTGGGTGCACTATGTATAGTGCTCCCAGGTGTATATCATAAACATGTTTTGATCTAAGAAATATTGTTGTAGTCATAGTAATGAAATATGACAGGCGTGTGCACATATATCATCGAGTATGTATACAGGGATATCTTTTTGTTAGTGGGCGCCATAATTTGAAGTAAACAACAGTCATCACATCATAGTATATTTTTTCCTAGCTCATGTTTTTTTTTTGGGGGGGGTTAACTTCTATATTATGAAAGCAAAGTTTTTCTTTTAGTCGACGTCTAATTAAAAAGTTCAATACCGGCTACTATGGCTAGTTATTATTGGACTGAAAGTGATTTTGTTCATATGGAGAATTTTCAAATTGTTTCTGTTGTCTATCTTTTAAGTTAGAGTTTGTCATGAATTATTAGAAATAAAGTGGCAATTGAATACTCTTTGTGTCATAAAGACGTCCTAGAGGACCCGTCTACACGGTAACGTTTTCTGTGGAAGATAAAGAACGACTTTTAGGCCCTATTGCACTTAATGTTAAGCTTTGTACTTATAAAGTAACTACATTTAAACCGTCTTAAATTTAACCATGGCTTAACTTTAAGTGGGATTGATGCTATCGGGCCCTAAAGTGAAAGAACCTAGCAAACCTCTTCATGCGTTATCGTGTAGACAGTATAAGCTGTAAGTATATCAATATTCTTAACCTGCTGGGATGAAGATAATTTTGTCCTTGTGTGGATGCGACATTATTTGAATTCGAATAAAATAATAACAGGATCCTTCAGGAAAATGTTGCCGTGTAGACAAGACTCTATATATGGTTGTAGATCGTAAGCATTTTTCCTTTGTAAAAAAAGGAAATCCAAAATTAACATGATAACCCGGATAATTTGAGAGGAGCTTAGTTCTCATGATATTTCATTTAATTACTTTGAGATGAGAGAAATAAAAACCCAAACGACACTCATTATTATGCAAGGATATAGGCAGTAATTACTATGATGTCGAACCTCAATTATGACTCCCAGTCCAACCAGGACTTACCTTTTTAACTATCCAACAAACCTTCTGTTTGACTCTCCGTCATTCATAATCAACCACACTACTAATTACACTTAATACTAAGATCTTTTTTCTCAAGAATGAAGCAATAATCATAAAAACTGTAGAAAAAAACCCCCCAAAAAAACACTGTTCAGGGTGCCAACAACAAAACGTATATGCTAAAAAAGACTTAGGATTTAGAAGCACAGCCAAAATAGGAAGACTCTCATTTTTCCATCAATAAATTCGAAATCTAATAATATGTTAACAGCCATCATGTAATTATTTTGCTATTTATTTACGTTATACCCTCTAGCTCACTTGAAGATGACTTCATAGAGAGGTATTTATCGGAATGCTTGCTATCTAGGTATAATTATAAATATATTGAGAATCCGTAGAAAGTCCATATTTTTTTACAATTAATTCCCTCTATTATGAAGAGAATTTTATTATTATTACATATAATAATTCTTAGTTCGTAGAGAATTTATCTTATTAAATCACTATTCAATCCAAAAATATATATTATATCGAAAGTTATGTGCATTCTTCACATTCCTATTCCTATGTACAAATATTATGTTTATTTCGCCTTGACTATTTATGTTGCAGACATTTAGACTGCTATTCAATAATATCAATATATTAAAATAAATTATCGTTATTAATTCAATTATTTGATTGTCAATGTGTGTCGCATACATTTCTATAGAATAATAAGATATTTATACACATTCAATTGATTTAATATTGAATATTTATTTCTAATGCACAATAGGTTAATGGATTTCTTATAATCTCATACTTATACCGTTAGTTTTTAAGCAAAATTAATGTTAAATTTCACTTTTAAAATAATTTGAGCAAAAAACGTCACGGATAAAATTATTTCAAAGTTTTGCTATAAACTTATAAATATTATAAATTTTGCATATACAAATGCCATTAAAGAGCCATCTATTGAGAAAAATATTTGTAATATATTGTTTTAATATTCATTATGAAATAATTTTCTTTTCCTCAGCTGTTGTCAAACTTTCTTTGCTACTATCGGGTGGCCCATCTAGCGGTTGCATTTTTGAACTACCATTTTTTGACGTCTGACAGCTTTAGTAACATTCTCATTGTGTCTAATATTTTTGTAAAAGGTATCCGGTTACGAAATGGTCAAGTTTACGCTGGAAAAAATTGGGAAATACTGCTGACTTACTTCCAAAATGAAGAGTCTTCAAATGAAACTGCAAAGAAAATTTCATTGGTCGAAATAAAACACCTTCCAGGCAGTTTGTGGAATAATTAGTGAAGCGTGTGCACGAAACTGGTTCGTTAATGGATAAAGCAACGCGTTCCCGTGTTCGTCCAGTGCGCTCAATCGAAAACATTGCCGTTGTTGCCGAAAGCGAAAAAACGAGCAAGGAGCTGCCGTTACGGATAATGGTGAGCTCTATCGGGCCATGTTGGAAGATTTTTGTTTTCCCAAATGGAAAAAGACATCGACTACATTTGGTTCCAACAAGATGGCGCTACGTGTCACACAGCCAACGTTAAAGTGGATCTTTGGCGCACTATCTTCGACAATTGCATCATAAGCCGAAACGGCAACGTCAACTAGCCACCTCGTAGCAGCGATTTGACTCCGTTGGACAATTTTTTGTGGAAAACTGTCAAAGATAAATGTTACGCCAACCATCCAGAGACGATTGAAGATTTGAAACACGACATTGCAGTTGCCATTGCAGCTATTGAAGCTCACACAATCGGTAATGTATTGAAAAATTTGGTCGACAGAATGGGCTACTGTAAGGCCAGTGACGGCGGCTATACGAATAAAATGGTGTTTCATTATTCACCGGAATGTTAAGGCTTTCAAATAAAAAAAAGTCTATCGAAAAATATCCATCTGTTTTTTTTATAGCAATATCAAAAAAAAAAAAAAAAAAATTGTGGGTCGCTCTTTATATTCAATTAGATTCAAAACATGATTAACCATTCGTGTGTCCTCATAATAGACGGAGAGTTACCTTGAGGATTTTTTTGCAGAGTAATAATTGTAAGTCTTATTTAGACTCAGAGTAGAATTGAGGATGTACATCAGAGTAATTCTTGTTTATTTTCTTCTCCTTCCTCGTCAAAGCTCCTTGAAACGTCATAACAACAGCATAGCTCTCCTCCAAAACATTCTTTAAATTATCTCCAGTTATTCACATAAATATTAATGTAGGGTTAGTAAATGTCATTTTCGATTTTATTTTATAAAATCCCCAAAATAAATACGATTTTCATCAACACTAAAAATTTTAAATATAATCATTTACCTCAATGACCTTTAAAGTAGTTTATGTGTAGTTTCTTTTCTTCTTCATTTTCATAAAAAAAAGGGCATTTGTGTCAAAATATCCCAACACATTAGCTTGAACTAGTAAAATATTAGAGGGACCCTTTTTGAAAGCAATAATCATTTATTCTTGATCAAACATAGGATTTTGGTAGTTATTTGAACAAAGATTGTTCAAATAATATTTCAGAATGAAAGAAATTTGCAACAACTCTTAAATATTAATATAAAATTTGCAATAGATTTTGTGTGATTATAAAATAATATTATTTAATGTTGACTATGGGAAATCAAAAATCTACTGAATCATATTATTTGTATAAGTAGTTGTTGGGTGTTCTAAGTAATCACTTGATTAATTGGGTTTAAAAAACTTACAACAAAATCTATTTTCGATTAAAAAAATTTCTGGCTCTGATTTGTTTGCACTAATACTCAACAAGCTTTAAGGTAATTTGATTTTTAAAAAGTAAATAACTAAATATATATATTTTTTTCCAAATTTGAGTAAAATTATAAAAAACAAAAATCCTGTGGCTCAAAAAAATCATTTGAAAAAATAAGGATTGTCCTAATAGTAAAAAGAAATTTCATTATCTTTGACATTAAATTACTGAAACGAACCTACACGATCAAAAATTGCAAGTGATTGGCTCTTCCATTATCAGGGCTATAAACAGTATTCCAATTTTCAGCCGCCCGGCTTGTGTTTTCGCTTTTATCGAAGAAAAACTGTAATATTTAGCGTATTTTCTCTTGCTCGTGTCCGTCTTTGACGGGGCTCATATTATTTTAAAAATGTTTCAGACGTTTTTAGTACGAAATCTTATCCTTCTAACGTCATCTAGTGTAAACCGATTGCATTTATATAACACACGATACACATTATTAAAGCCATCAATTAGAAAAATAATGTGTTGTCTTTTACTTCACCTATTTTAATATTTATGTGAATAACTGGAGAAAATTTGAATTGCTTTCTTTCGCTTCCATAGCTAATACATACTAATAAATAATTTAGTTAATTACCATTTATGTATATATCAGTAGTTCTCTGGGAAAATCCGTTTATTATTCGACAATATTATATGATTGTCAATACCTACACATGATAAAGGATATGTTTTGTTCTGATTGAGGTAAAAATTATATGTAGATCCAAGTTTTTTTCGGTAAAAACATGTACGTATATTTTGTAAACATAAATATAATAATTACACCAACGTATTACTTTGTTATCTTCATTGTATCTCACAGCCTTTACTTCCAAAATAAGAAAGAAAAAGATCCAAAATAAGTTGGTGCATAATTTTTTTACATTTCCTTAATTGTTCTAAGTTGGTATAACTCAAATACATCAAAATCTAACACAGCATACCAAAATCATGTTTTAATCTATTTAGAGTATACTTTAGTCAGTAGTTGTTTCACGATTTGCATGCTGCAACTAGTCCCGTAGACAGGTTCTCAAATTTATCCTCAATGAGTGACTTTTAAAATATTACAAAATATTGATTCTCCAAAAAAAAAAAAAATCATAAAAAAAAATCATGTTTACAATTGTCAACTCTGCTAGGTGGTCCTTTGTCATATGAACACTCACTAATTCAATAGTAAATAATGCCTGATTGATTGAAATTAGTTCATATTTCTATATATTTAAGCATAAACAATTGGTTACAAAACAAAGCAAGCCTAAGCTCTCTATCTTACGTACAAGTTGTGAAACATGACACTGGAATGTGATCGACGAATTTCCATTCATACACACCAAGGAGTTGGGTGTCTCCAGTACCACCGTCTATGTCGTCAGCAAGTTCGAAACGTTAGAGAAGAAGAAGGGTTCTGTCAAGCAGGCCAAACTAGACCCGGAAGAGTTAAAGAAAACAGTCCAGGCCAATCCCTCAAGTCTATGAGTACCCATCCAAGAGATATCGGAGTTTCACACCAGACTCCCAGATAACTATCAAATTTTTTTTTTTTTGAAAGAATCTTGTGAGGCTAGAGATGCCAATTTTTGTACCATCAATGTAAAAACCCATCTCCTCCGTTGAAACACTCTTTTGAATGACCTCAATAAGACATTTTGCCCCCTCCCCCACAACTCTGATGCCACCCCGACTACACCTTTGGGTTCCATATCAAGGAAAAGGCCTACTTCATCCATCCCCCAAACATCGAGGCCTTCAAAGTTACTGTCAGCCAGCACTGGGACGCAATGACAGAGGATTCCATCTGCAAGGGGTGTGCTAAGCCTTCCGCCGCCTCCTGGAAGCCTTCATTACCGCTGAGGTCGGTTATATTAATGATAAATAAATTTCAAAGACACATATTTTTATATTATTAATTCTGCTGAAATTCTATTGCTAATTAATAAATTATATCTCGTTGAATTTGAAAGTTCAAAGTGTTCAGATTTTAATGGTAGTTAGTCCATTTTTTTCTGCGTATGAAACTATTCTTCAATAGTTTTGCATGATTAAAAAAAGTTGATCTAGAGCTAATTTGGATTCAACCGAAATCGAAAAAGGGGAACATAAGTAAAAAATCCACAGCCGACAATAAAATACATAGGATTTTGTTATATTTAAGTGGGATAATACCGAGACAAATAATTTTAAATACATACAAATAAATATTTTCTAGTTTTTAAAATTCACATTTTTGGATATTTTCGTGAATCAATTGTATCTAAAAAGACAGAAACATCCATAACCATTCATTCATTATGCAAATCATATTTCAATCTTTTAAATATATTGAAGAAATTTAGTTATTGGAATATTTTGTATCAAGTTTTCGATATTTGTACCTTACTAAAAATAACATACATTATTGTCAATTAAATTAATTAATGTCTTAAATTCTGGAGATAATAACAAAAATACAATCCAAAATTACAAGTTATTTTTAGATTCAATCCTCCTTTTAAAATTATAATTAAATAACAAGAAATATTTTGTAGCATAACTGACATGAAAATAATATTGGGTACATGGCTTTAACTAAAAATCTATTTTTAGGTTTATTGTTATACAGTGTACACTCAATAGTTTGAGGTTATATTAGAGATTAAAAACAATATAAAAGCTAGAATATTATCAAAGCCTATCTTTGGTCTTGACTTGGATTGATTTATGCAGACCCTATTATTAATGGTCAAAAGCTGTAGCTTTTGTCTTTATAATTAAGGCCTTGTTTATGAAATTTATTTCGAGTAATAATATTGAATAATAGGATGCCCAGATGATCCCCTTTTTGGACGTGTCCCCCCACAATTTCGTTCAGATAAGTTTTTTTATCTTGGTTTTCAAAGATGTCAAATTTTCATTCTTTATTTTCTTAAGTTTGCCGAAGGTAAGTAAAAAATATTTCGTTTTTAATTTTACTGCTTTTTGATGGAAAAAAATACTTAACGATTTCAAATAAAATTTCTCTGTCATAACAAGAAACATTTGACATTATTTGCTTTTCGTACTTGGTTTCGATAGATGGTATCTTTTTCAAATAAAAATCTTTGACATTATTTGTTGTACATTCTTTGTCTGTAATTCTTACTACTCGTCCTCAGGAGAAGATAGAATAAGTAACTTCGAACGTCTAAACTTTTCTAAAATATTGGAACTGGAAGAGTTTCCATTTCTGCTTTCAAATAATTGCAATGCTCTATTATTATATTAGGGCCTGTCAAGCTCTAAAGTGAACATTCCTATCAAGGCGTAAGCTTGGTACATAGGGGAATAATTACATTACTAAAAAACGAGGAAGAATCAAGTAAAAAAAACTCATTATGTTCTTAATATTTCATTGTTTAAGGTATAAACTGAAATAGAGTAACACTTCAATCAAAAAATATTTTCGATCTATTGCGTTTGTTAACTCTATATTAATGAATAAAATCAAATTTTTGGGATTACTTAATAGTTAACTAATCAAATTTATGGTCCAACACATCAAGTACTTGAATAGAAAAACCATATTCTAATTTACATCATAAGTGAATAATATAATTCAAGTATTTTAGTAGTCATTAATGGTGTCGGTTTAATAAATATAAACCTTCACAATTGGATATAAAAACAAAGAACTATCTCATTTTTTAGTTATAAATTATATTATATTGCCAAATTCTCAAAAAACCTAACGGTTAATATATACATTTGCTAATATATTTTTTGAGGATTCATTATGCCACTAGTTTGCATTTTTTTAACAAAAAAAAAACAACTCATTTTAAGGATAAATAATTGATGTTATGATGAAAAAAACAAACAAAGAAAACAGAAAATCTAGTTAGAAAAAATAATGTAATTAGTAGAATGGGAAATATTAGAAGTATAGTATTAAATAACTCCACACTAATAAGGAATTTAAATAATGTGATCCTTTGACAAAAAAATTATATATTAACTGAATAATTTTTATTTATTTAGATCCGCTTTTCTCGTGTTGTATCAGTATCTAGGATACAGAACGCAGTATCACCAATATCATGTGCTCTTTTATGATATCACATTGGTATATTGATGAACTGAATAAAAAAATTGAAATTAAAAGGAATAACTAATCTGTACCACTTTAGCTGAAACCAAGACTTTAAAGCAATTATTCCTCAGCTTTTATCACTGCGAAGCCATATATCATTTTAATATCCTGTGTTGCAATACAAAATCAATGCATAATTCATAAGTCGGTAATGGCTTATATAAATAGTAGAGCGTTTCTAGAAGACAGAAGAATCAAATTACATATGGATTGAGTAAATATCCCTTATATCAAGATTATCAAATTCCATTTTTTGATATTTTCTTCAATCAAATGTATCTAAAAACAAAGAAACGAACACAGCTATTCATACATGTTACTAAGCATTTTTCAATCTTTCTAATATATTAAAGGCACTTATGGTGATAAAATTATCGAACAAATTTTCGATATTTCTACCTTTGTAGAAATAACATACGTAATTGTCTATTAAATTAATTAATGCCATAAATTCTTGAGGGAATAACAAAAATAAATAATACATTATAAAAATTACAAGTTATTTTTATATTTAATCTTCCTTCTCGTATAATTTAATAACGGGGAATATTTTGTTGCATAACGTATCTGCAAATACATGCAAACAATATTTTGCACATGCTTCCAATTAAAAATTCCTTTATTGGTTTATTAATATATACTCTCAATATGTACTAGAGATGCAAAACAATAAAAAAGCAGAAACATTAACGAGGCCTACCCAAAGAGAGTACAATATCCCTTATGAAAGATTAACTTATATTTTGAATTAAAGAAAGTACTCTAAAATGATTTAAGCTCGAGTATCGAGACTCCATTTTACAACTTCAGCCAATCTACCAAGATCTTTAATTCATAACCGTTCTACTGTATATGGTACCATACTTATCAATCACAAATATTTTCAAAAAAAATTGTGAATAAATAATCCACGAGGTCTTATTAAAATAAACTTGAACTTTCTTTTGTTGACTACTTTTAATTAATGCCATCATTGATTATGAAAGTATGAAATTTACTATAAATATAAGTCAATCAGGATGAACATTAAATTTATAACTCATATATATTATATAAATCGGGTGAGAAGACTTGATCAAAGAGATGATATACTGCAACAGAGTAAACAATATACTACAGCATTTTATCCACTCGTAAACCAATCGGATTTAATGCTTGATGTGAATCATATTTCGAAATAACCAAATACCTTCGCAAATGATTTCTTGATTAATGTTGGAATTTTAATTATAAGAAGGTTTCTATCTTTGCTTTTATGCATTTATATTCATCGATGCAGCATAACTCCATTTGATTAGGATAATACTAGTACACAAAAATAGATCCTTCTAAGAGAGAGAGAGAAAGCATTTCCCTACAGGCAAGCGAGCAATATTGCCTTTAGGGCTATGAAGGGATCAAAATTGCTTATATATGTTTTTTATTATAATATATTTATTCAATTCGAATCAAAGAATTGTTTCATATAAAAATCTCATTAATAAATCGACGCACAAGATGTGCATGTGTAAGTTACCGAAACCTTCGGATATATGTCTACAATGTACATTGTAATGGGTATTCTATAGTTTGAGTCTCATAAAAAATAAATTACACACAGATTATGGTATATAATTATAATATACATACAATATATACAAGGTGCACAAGCTATCCGTGCCAACAATTTGGCACGCTCTCTTGGGCAAACACATGCACTTAGGCAGCTTATTTATTTTGTTAGATAGCTTATTCAATCCTGCACCAGATGGGGAAAAAATTAAATTAATTGACGTAGTTGTCCAAAATATTTGGAAAAGGCACAGATTTCTCCTTGGAATCAGCACTGGGAGCGACAAAATAACAATTGCTCGAATTCTGGGACTCAATTACACATTCGTGGACAAGATTAGGAGGGCATTTGAGGCTTCTAAAGGTGATTTTGATTTCACAGCAATGCCTGATGGGGTCAAAGTTACTGTGTCGAGACGCCGGAATTAGTGACCAGAATCCAGAAAATCGTCAATGAGGACCCAGGGAAGTTTATCAGGCAATTATTCGAGAATTTGGTAGGTCAGAGTCGATAATCCAGCTCTGCATTCACGAAAACCTTCGTTACTTCTTATAAAAGATGAGGAAGGGCAGTTCCTGACAAAAAGAATTGCAAATAAATACGCTTAACACATTCCCAAAAACTCCTCAACCGCCTCAAGCACACACATCATAGAGACATGCTCTGTTTTTTTTTGGTTTTTTTTTTGTGGGGAAGAGAAAAAGCATTGAAAGAACCAGACCAAAAGGTCAAGAGCAAATAGAAAAGGTGGTTGCCCTTCAGCCGCAAAGATATGCCCGTCGTCATCAGACAAGGCTCTCAGCCCACGTCATGGTGTTTGAGGTAGTTAGCTCCAAAGACCACATCATGCCTCTTCGTGTATTCCCAAAATGCCGCTGGGTCAACATCAATGCATAGATGGACATGCTAAAGACCAAGGGGAATCCCTGGATCAACATGGTTGAAAATGGGATGCCTTACTCAGAAATATTTTTTGATTGCCAAATCCCTTAAGATCCCAAGGATGATGGTGATACCCATATGAAGGATAATTATATAATTTAAATGTAGCACACATCGTATTTAAGAAACAGTGGAAACAAAAGTATTACGTTTAAGGAATGAAAAAGATAAACTTTGTTTAAAAAGATCAAGAGAGCCTGATAAAACAACATTTTAATTTTTTAGATGTGAATATCTTTCTTCTCCTTGTTATTTTATACCCTATTATTCAAATGGAATTTATTTTTCTCTTAGAAAAAGTTGCCTAAAACCAGAGGAAGATTTTTTTTCTTGCTTTTATTTTTTATATCTGGGCAAAGGGTTCTGTAGAATAAATTATTATTATTACAACTAACCCCAGGAAATAAACATTATAAGAACCTTTTACTTATTAAGGAGCATCATATGATGGAAGTACTTTTAAAGAGTTATATATTAAATGTATTTTAGAAAAAGAAAAAATACGCCCTTTGATTTCATTATACTTTTGAATTCACGAAAGAACATTTGCATATAATTTAAGTATTAGTAGGGGTTATTCCATACCATATTGCAAAAAAAAAAAGGCAATTTCTCACACGCCCATCCCATAAAATTTAGTAAACAGATAAATTTTTACTTGCTTAATCTAAATGTATTTTTGTGCAGTCGAAGGGTTGGCTCCCAAAATTTAGTGATAAAGTATTGGAGAAAAAGATATTAAAAAATTCCTTTGAAGACTAATATTTCTCAAGAATTTCCTATGCTCTATAAAATCACGGGAAAACGGGATGTTAGGATACTCTTAGAAAAATTCTAATTAATTCAGAAATACATATCAATGATAAATATTTATTTCATCATATTTAAAAAAAAAAAAAAGTTAGTTAAATATTTATGTAATAGACTTATATGAAGATTAAGTTTTATCAAATTATATTGAAATTATAACCTTTTGGCAATTTTATTTAAAATATCAAATCATATCTTGGGATGAATATTGTCTAAAGTGCGGGAGTGTAAATTAAAAAAACATATATGTTGGTGTTGGAAGATATGGATGATTGTATTAATTATGCCTCCTTATTTTTAAATTAATTTTTATTCACATTTATAATCATTTCACATGCCAATATTAATTTAGTTGTAAGTAATATGACAAACGCAAGATTTTTTTGTCGTAAGAACTAGAACAGTGTTTTTATATTCCAAAGGCGGAATTATTCTTTTATTCTTGAAGAGCAAACACCTAAGTATAAAATAATCACTAGTGCAGGAAAGACGAAGAAAAACGCTTAGAATTTGTTGTAGAGTTATAGGTGTAAGTCTTTCTTGGACTCTCAGTAGAGTTGAGGATCGACATTGACGTGAACCTTGCCTATGTCCTTGCTCGATACAAAGTGGGATTTGTATTTATTTACTTCCTCTCATAGCATATTACTAGCTTATCTAATGAAACGTCATTAAACTGTTCATTGAAGGAAAATAATAAAATTTAATTATAATTTGTAAAATTAATAGAAGTTTTTTTAACCATAAGAATACGAAGCAAATGTTATCAAATGTGTACATATATTTTTGTTTAGTAACAGCTCTAAAGCCCTAATTTTTAACATAGATTAAAATAGGTATTTATAAAATTAACCTTATTTATTAATTAAACATTTAATTAAAAGATCCAATCTCACATTAACATAACTAGAACTGTTTTTAAGCGAATACAACTAATGTTTTTTATAAGTTAATTAAATATATGTAAAAAAGACGTGATTATACTTATTAGTATATTTATATTCAAATAATATGTCTAAAATGTAAACAATCAGCTTTATAAAATTTCTAATGTACAACTCATTGGTTAGAAGACTCTAAATTATTTAACCTATTTCTGCACCTCTTTCTATTAAAATTATATATTTCTTAAAACTTGATCTATAAGTTTCAAAATTTTCTACATTTGCACAAAGGAAGTTCTGAATTGTTGCTCAAATAATAGAAAATTTATTTCTTATACTGAAATAATGTGGATCTTTTAGCTTCTCCATTTAGCTCCTTACCTTTCCCATTTATGAGCACTCGATGTTTCCTTCTCAAGAATAAAATAATAATGACAACAGCTTTAAAAAGACACTGTTTAATAGATTTGTCCAATTCGATGACTTTCTGTTTCAAAAGCTTATACAACAAACCTTCTGAAGGGTCAAAGTGTCTCTCATAATATTGTTCATTTTGAACAGTAAAAATTCGACAATATTGTCGTTCAATTAAAAAAAATAAACACCCAAAATGCACAACATTATCAATATTTTAAAAAGGTTATTTCATTATGTAATACAAATTATAATAAAGGTTTAATTATATCTGTTAATGGCTGGAAGATATTAAAAGAAGAAGAATACATTTTTTCGAAAAAAAACCGTCAATTTTCTTTGCACGACGAGTAAAACTTTTTTTAATTTGTTCAAAATTTGTCATTCATCTTTTTTTACTCAAATGCATATTTTAAGGGCAGAACGGGTCAACATTTCCAAAAAAAAAAAAAAGGTTCAAATTGTACCAGTCTTAGTGTTTAACTTTCAACTACAAAAAGTTTAGCACTTCACTATTGCTCTATTTTTACAACTCATTTTTTGTTGTTAGCAACCTAAACAGTGTTTTTTTTCTTTCGAAAGAGGTTTTCATTATTCTTTCTCTCTTGAGGCGAGAACATCTATGTATATATAAAGTGTAAGAACGTGTGTGTGTCCTCATGCATGACGGATACTAACACTAATGATCTATTGGGTAGTATATGCATAGGCCCCTCTTGAACTCAGAGTAGAATTGAGTATAGTCATTAAAAACAATAATTAAAAATACTAAGAGAGGTATTTAATTTTTTAACTCGTTTGAATACAGAGTTGAGTTAACAAATAACATAAATTCTATATTTTTTTGTTGTTTTTTTTTCATTAAAAACAGAAGAAATCGTACGATTCACAAAATGAAATATAATTAACCAAGTAGTGAATCAAAGACCATGTCATCAAATTTGACTCAATATGTTGGTTTTTTGTCTTCCAGGGCCATTGAGATTATGTGAATAATACTTTGTAACCAACTATTCACATACATGAACTCAACCTTTAACTGAACAAAGCTTTGCAAAAGGGAAGTAATAATATCTCAGGAATAGAAAGCAAAAATTTCAAATATTATCTCCTTCTCTTAACTGGTAAAATCTGTTTGTAAAAGTTGTACTCTAATGACAGAAAATAATTAAAAGTGAAGTTTTGTCTGAGAATAAGGATATTTGTAAGACAAAGAATCTACTCAAGCTAAAAGTGACGTTTTCTGACGATGTTTGTTAGCTTTAGCTAACATCAACAACAACAAAATCATTTTATACAATTTACCATTTGTCAATTTGTATTTTCTATTTAAAAAGTTTCTTTAATATGTAAATATATTATTTTTTTGTTTGGTATTTGATAGCATATTTATATGCTATGTAAACAAAGAGCAAGTAATAATGATTTTCTTCCAAAATTGAGTCTGTATAAAATTTGTATTTTCGCCAAATTATCTTGAATTTCTATATCAAATTGGCAGATATTGTTTGAAAGGACATATCGGGGCCAATATAAGTCTGTTAGATCGAGAGAAAAAAAGTTCGAAAGTTATTGAAGTTCTTGGGTGATACCGAAAAACTTTAAAACATCCTATAAATTTATATATAAGGCCAATAATTGTCTTATTTATGTTTATGAAATAATGGCGAGTATGTATATATGAAGTAAAAAAATAACTAGGATTTTTCTCCTATTCTTGATTTTTGTTAAATATTGGTTTTATGTTGACACACCAAATATATTATAGTATAGGTATTATAGAAAAAGTTTGTTAAATAAAAAATATAAATGCATATAATTCTAATTTGAAGAAATTATAATTACTTTTTTTCACTCAATACCTATTTTTAATAAAATATTAATGTAAATACACTTTTCAGGAATCATTTTTGATTCTTCATGTTATAATGGGATATACTGAGGACAGTTGAAGCACATACTGTTTTTTGTCTCCATAACTCTGAGGTGGTTTACTCAGACGCGCGACAAGCTTAGAAAATATATATCGGTTATGATATGAATCTATCTATAAATAATAGCATGTGTTACTTTTTCCTCAAATTGCAGTTGAATGAACACATCAAATTTTGCTGTCCCATTGAGTCAGGAACAGTTGCCTCAATAGCTTTTTTTATAACTTTAAAAAGTAGCTTGTTTCTATTAGGGATATCACAATATCTGTATTGCATCATGATATGATATTACTGATATAATTCTTTCTCACTTCTCTAAATTCATAGTGAATATATAGATAATATAAATCTACTTGTACAAGCAAATTGTACAATTATATTTTCGAAATTGAATAAATGCTGGTTTTTTAACCTCTCTAATATATTATTTATTATACAACGATGCGATACACCTTATGTATGTATGAAGATTAAAAAAGTATTCAATATTGAACCCAGGGTTGTAAATTGTAGGTCTTTGTTGGACTCAGAGTTTGATTGAGTACTTCCTGCCTTTGTTCTTGCTTGATACGGAGAGGGATATGTCTTTATTTTCCTCTTCTCACAGCTCCTTGCAGCTGATTTAATAAAACGTCATCATAACTAAGCTGTTTTTCTCCCAAAAACTCTATAAATTGTCAGAGTAGTCACGTCATTCTTCAGTTTCTTTTATTTTACAAAGCGTAAAATCATATTTTAAGCAACTCTACCTATTGAAATCGTATTGCAATACCTTATTATATCGATACTTTTTGTACAGCCCTAGTTCCTACTCACCCGTTCCTTCCTTAATTATTAAAACATTTCATTTGGCTAAAAAATATAATTTATTATACATAATGATACAAGAAAGGGCTTTCCATTAATCAAATGTACACACACTTATTGTACACTTGAAGGAAGTTATTTGATAAATCAATGATCTAATAATACCTACCATCATTCAATATAGTTACATACTTCATTTTCAATGATGATATTTCAATTTCTCTTATCTTTTACTTACATAAAAAGATTTAATTTATTCAAGAACTCAAACTAACATGACTTTAAAAACTATTGGCGCATCAATTTTCTTTCCGCTATCCCCCATTGAGGGCCCTAGTTGTATAAAAAGAAAGAATTTTATTCATATTTGATCGAAAAAGTTAGGGTTTTTTTTTTTTAATTTGAGAAGCTTTCGAGTTTTCTTTATGTATATTAATTCAATGGATCATGAACCTTGTTTTAGTTATTTTGGTTTGTAAACAAAGTGACAAAGGGTAGTACCCTTTTGCAGCAAAATAATACAATTTTTTGATATATCATCTAAGAGTGACATAGATGACGCTGTGAAAATTATTTTCACGCCATTTTTGTTAAACAAGAAGCTACAGACTGTCACACCATCTTGCAGATAATATTTATTTTTTGTTTGCTACTTACTTATATATATTTTTTTTGTTTTGATATATAATACTACAAGCAATAGCTCACTTAAGGGAAGTTTTTACTTTTTTGTTTATACAATTTGACCCCTCTAACAGTCCAATTTAACCATGCAGCATATCCACGAATATATTTGAACTGGGAATTTGTAATAAAATAAGCTATACTACTTAAATTAAAGATTTTGAACACAAAATATCCCTACAAATTGATATTTGTCGTTCCACAAAAAGTCCTACTAAGAAATAAAATATTGGATCTGTAACTAAATCAAACTCTGCGGTCTTAAAGATGAAGAAAGAAGCATATTTGTGAAGTAAAAGTGTGTACATTTTTCGTTACACTCGGTATAGGTCTAAGTAGTTGTCGTACTCAGATTAGAATAAAGGATCAATATAAAAATAATTCCTTGCTGCGTAAAACTTCTTTACTTTCTATATATGGAGTCGGAAATGTGTTTATATTTTAATCTTCTCAATTCATATGTCCATAGCTATTCATACAAATTAATTTTTTTGGAAAACAAATTATTCAAATGATTTTTTTCCGGGAAAAACATGCAAAACTGAAACTCCAAATACTAATTTTTTTGCAAAAAAATTTCAAATATGTAATTTTTTCCAAAAAAACATTTAAAAATCCACAGTTATAGACAGAAAAAAAAAAATTTATAAAACAATTCAAAAATCCACAACTATTCAGAAAAATAAATTTTTTTTTAACAAAAATTCAAACTGTATTTTTTTTGAAAAACTTTTTTAAATATTAAGTTTTTTCGAAAAATATTTCATAAGTCCACAGCTATTCACAGAAGTTAAGTTTTTTGGAAAACAACTTTCGAAATGTTTTTGTTGGAAAACAATTTTCAAAATGTTTTTGTTGAAAAAATGAAGTTTCAAAAATTCACAGTTTTTCGAAAAAAATTAAAAATCCACAGTTATTCACAATAAATTAAATTTTTACGAAAAAGATTCAGCCTCTCCAGCCCACCCCCTGTAAACGCCTCTGGCCTCTGATCCTCATCCTCAACTTTCTACGAATTGTTTTTTTTATAAATTTTTTCTTCCCATTATTGTTTTTTTATGTATAATTTCAAATATGCTTATGAAGTAATCCTTCTATGAACCTAACTCTATAATTTGATGTCAAAAAATATATATAAATAGATACACAAGATGTTATACATTCCATATACTCTTTACAAACATCCTTGTAGGTAGGTACTTTTTATGTAATTCAATAAAAGTTTTTACTCTTTATATACATCTTACAAATAAGTTACATACATTTGTTACATGCTTCTTTCAGCCTAAATAATAATATGTTGTCTTGCTATTAAATTCATTTATTATTATCATTTATTCCCATAAATACATATGTCATGTATGTACAATTTATTCTTGCAAAAAGTTCAATTCTTTTTACAATTAAATACACATACATATGTATCTTCTTGTCATCCTCTTACGTGACAAAATGTAATAATCACAATTCTATTATTTCATTTACTTCCACTCTGCAAACAAACATTTTATATTTAAAAATGGAATTGTAGAGTCCATAATGTACCTAGCAACAAAAATAAATTATTTATTTATAGGTTTGAATTCCTCTTCATAACTAATTAATTATAATTTTCTTTATACATATAACTTTTTACACATTTAAGTATTGTAATGAATGTTATGATATTTCAATTAATGTTAAATGTTAGCAGGACAACGCAAATAAGAGAAAATTATACTTATTTGATTGATAATATTATACTGATAATTATTAACGAATTGAATAAATTGAGATTTTTAGTTTTGCTCAAAGATCTTTCGGATTCATAATTCTGATGTTGTACGATTATAATAAACTATGAGTAAGTTGTTAGTAATATATAGTAAACCTTATTATATAGTATGACCTTTTGAATAAATGAAAAAAAAAAAATCTTTCATTGAATTAATGTTTTATGAGAGTATAAAGTTCACAAATAAATTATAAGCATAACCTATATTCGCAATCGTTAACGTTTTTGTGAAAATATTAAATTTTGCAATTACTTGTAGGTAACTTGCAATTAATCGCTCTGACTCGTGGATGTTTAGCTTCAAATATATTTATAAAATTGTCCTTTTCCACTATAGTTTTTGCCCTTAAATAAGACATGATTAATTTTAGTACTAGTAGTACATTGTGCACTAGTTACGAATCTATAGTTAGTTGATTCTAAGCAAATTTTTTTAAGGTTTAAGCTAACTTTTGAGTAACAAAACATAAATAATAAAGTACATAAAATGTAATTTATTCATTTGCCAAATTTTGTATTAATTTCAAATATATGTGCATATATTCAATGGACTTATCCAATCTTTTTAATAATCTATTTAAAGGTTAAAAATGTTTAAAATGCTCAAAAATTATTGAAACCCAGATTTGATATGAAAAACAACTATTTCGAGATTTGCAATTAGTACTACTGCAGATTAAATTGACAGATTTAATTATGTAGTTTGAGAACAAGAGGGTAAGACTGGTTTTTTTTTTTTCAAAAGGAAATCAAAAGAATTTAAATCTTGAAAACTCAAATTTAGCAGGAGTAGCCTCTTTGGAAAGTTACATTTCATTTTCATAATCTCTTTGACTGTAATGATGAATCTAATCAAGGCATGTGAAAATATTTATTAGTTTTGATATTTTCATATGATTTTTTGAAAATTACATATTTGATTTTATATTATAAAATCCCTAGGTATTGTCACGTCATCCATGAATAAAAATATATACATGGAAAAAATATATCCAAAGTTTAAAAATTCTCAATTGAAAAATGATAGGATATTTATTTTATCAAAATCTTGGTAAATTGGTTTTTTGTTATCATATTCTAAGGAAAATTAAACTTTCATTGAAGTGATCATACTTGAGTCTGTGTGTGATTGCTACACCTGGATTTTCAAAGTGTAACAGGAAAAGCAAAAAAAAACACAAAAAAAAAAACGATCTCAGTCCTAAAAATCCACATATCGACCAAGTCCTAATATAAAGTTCAAAAATACTAAAAGGACAATCATATCAATGGGAAAAAATATCACGTTCATTTAAAAAAATCCTTTGTCTCGTGTCATTGTTAAGGATGGGATATTTGCAGAGAAAAAATAAATTTATTTTTTCCTCTCTTTCTCAATTAAAATCCCACTCAATGTGGTTGTTATTGTATCTTTTGGATAGAATTTGCATAAATGAGTGAACATAGTTTAGATTTTTTTTATGTTCCATTATATTTCAACAGTATTTTTCCCAGTTTTCTTAGAGTCTCTAAAAAATATAGAGTTCGACTACTATGTAACCTATTTATTTTACCAAGACTAAATTTACTTGATCTATTGATTTCTAAATTTATATACACCCATTATGTCAAACCTTCAATCAATAGTTACATCATTTATCAAGTGATATATATTTTTCTCCATATACGTACTATAAATAGATGAGATTGAATTTCATCAGATCATTAATTTTATCACATATTAACAAATTATAAATCAACTTACATTATAACCCCAAATAATCAAATTGACATTACTTTTTTTTTTCCATTGTTAGTTAAAGACCTTCAATAATTTAATGAACAAATTAGATTGCCAATAAATATTTGTTTATTCTATTAATTTCAAATAAGTATATATGGAGGCCCTCGCTTAACGCGGTTATTGATTTTTGGCGCGGTGTTTGGAATTACATTTTTACTTCCGGTTTAATGGAGTATATTCTCTTCATATCACATTTTTAATATTATAAAAACCTGTTATTTTGAGGTAAGCAAATTTTTTGGTGTAGTTGATCAGTTCGTTCATACTATGGGTATATATTCACTTAATAAGACAATTTTGCATAAAGAGGTAATTAAAAAGTTTTCTGAATAAATAGTAGTTAAATTCCGAGTATTTAAATTTTACGCAATGAAATGACCGAAAAAAAAAAATCAAGTAATTACAGTATTAAGATTTAATTTTATAATTATTTTACTAGTATCTTCTCTGGTATAGATTATTTTAATAATTTTTATGAATAAAATGTATTTATTGCCTAGCTATACTTCACAAACATAGGGAAAACAATATAAAGAGGACTTTGAAAAATAATTTCTACCATTTTACGAGTATTATTATTAAAAAAGTTCCCGTACTAGAGGGATTTTTCTTATACCCAAAAAAACTGCGATATACAGGGGTATTTGTAATGTATATCTAATCCTTCATTAGTGAACTGAGATATAAAAAAAATATATATCTGTTTTTAATACTAATAATTTGAACTACATTTCATTGTCAGAAATACGACAAATTTTGAGTTAGTATAAATGTAGCCTTTTGTTTTCGTAATAATACATATACTAATTATTATTCGCATATTCAGCAAATTTTAATCATTGTTTCCTTTTAAGATATTCTGCTAATTTTCCTTATTCCCTTCTTTCGAGGTGAGGCGTACGTGTTTTTAATAATATTTTATAAGCATTTATTCAAAATTGATGAATACAATAACTAAGTATAAAAATTTGTTAAAAGTAATGAATGTTTTTTATATGAAAATTCTATCAGAAATGAAATAATAATAGTTAGAATAGCAAATTATATTTTATTGAATTCCAAATTAAATTTTTACTATAAAAGTATTTTTAAGCATTTTAATTGATATATTTACAAATATCAAATATATGAAATGGATAATAAATTATAAAAAAATTATAAGTATACTTTTGAATCTATGGTGACATTGTATCAAGTAAAAAGATTTGTTTTATTTGAGAGTAAAGTTTTACCTTAGTGTACTGATTGTGTCAAAAAAGGCTGATTAGTAATGTTAGGTTAAGTAAAAAAAAGTTACATATGTGCTTGAAATAGAGACAGTACAACATAAATTAGGCTCAAATCTGTTTATTGAAGATTAATGAAGCTAAGGTAATCGATTATATATGTATAATGGTCTCACTGGTGTTTGCAGGATTTTATATATATTTTTGCTCTGCTCTCTTTTTTACCCAAATGAGGGTTTTTAAGAAAATAAATCTTTTAAAACTAAAATTCTGACCCTTATTTTTGTATAAAATGTTTTCATCCTCACCAAAAAAATCTTTCCTATAATTGATAACTGTACTCCCACAAATAATACTAACTATTAATAATAAAGACCCGTAAAAAATATATGATAATTTCTTATGGAGTAAAACAGCTAGATAAATAACAATCATTTTTTCTCAATGACTTCTATTTAATACAAGCCTGCTTATATGTTGACATATTACAGATAGGCATACATTAAAACCCAAAACATAGTTTTTGGTCAATGAGTATGGGATTAAAATATTTTAACTATTTTTAAAAGAAAATGTTTTTACAATACTTTTTATTTTTTGATATATTTATATATGTATTTTTTATCTCTAAAATGTAATTTAATGTTGAAAACAAAAAACAACAACATAAAAGTTATCTACTTGAGATATTTACTTTTGAAGGCCATTATAACAAATGTTTGTGTTTAAAAAGAAGGAAAAAAGTAAGAGAAATGTTTGGAAACTATCAACAAATTGGACATGACTTTGTCATGTCCATTTTGCAAAATTAAAGTCCTACATTTTTAAAGAAAAACATGTATGTTGAAAATTTGCCATTACCATTAATACCACCTCACCCCACCCCAAAGCCTGAAATATCCTTGTAGTATTTTGTGTGTATCATATTCTGTTAGACTTTCTATACATATTCCTAATTAATAATATACCAAATTCTTTAATCGAGCTTTCAAATGATTTATTTTATGCATAAAATATTATTTATCTACCACAACAAAGAATATGTAAAGAGGTCATGTCTTAAATTCTCTAGATAAGAATGTTTTATTTATTGATGATATATTTATTTTGAATATAATATATTCTCTAACAGGCTACAAAATATATAATTTACTCCAACTAATACTTTAAATGATATATTCAAAAGTATAAAATATAGTTGTAAAAAATTATGCAATTTATTCACTGATACTTGTAGTAACTTGGTATCATATTTAACAGTTATTAAGTACAGAAACATATTGTTAAAATACAAATTTTTATATTGCGGTGCTTAAAACCACGCAAAAGTACTCGATTTGAAGGTAAATATTGAAAAATAAGGAGCTAAACTATTGATTGTTATAGGAAACGTAGGCATTATTGTAATAATACTCCTATAAATTTGCTTTTGTAATCTCTTGAAGATATTTTCCCCATTAAGTAAAGACCGACTTTGTACATTCATTGTGGATATTTTTGCAAATATGTTAATACGTAAGTATGTAAATTGTAGATATTAACGTTAAATAAAAATTGAATATATGTTCAGCCATTTTTTCATGGAAGTGAAGAGACAAAAGTAAATGTATGTATTTAAGATTGAGTCATGTTTTAATGGTAATTTTATTTATATATAAGTCGTTTTGACTGATGTCACAGATCACGTCATAAACCGTAAGCGAAGTCATGTTGTGTATATTTATTGATTATGTGATAAAACAAATTTTCAAAAAGCTGTCAAAATTAATCAAATTGCATATAAACATAAAAAAAGGTACTAAAGAAAAACTTTTGTATTAGAATAAAATCATTTTAATAGTAACTGAAAACGCCTAAGAAATGACTGAATTTTGAATGTTAACTTTGCTCCAGAAGGACTATTAAACAACGAAGTTGAATAATCGGAGAAAAATATCTAAAGTTTTAAATTCCATTTATCTTTTAATGAGTTAAATTTATAACCTTAATAAAAAATAAGGAATCTAAGATAATAAAATTTTCAGTAACCATTTAAAGATAAAAAAGTCATTGAGCTTATCATAATTAATACCCTAAAAATACACTATACATTTTAAAAAGGGTTATTTAAAAACATATGATATTTCTTCAAAATATTATGAACTGATATGAAATATAATTGGAAAAACAGTTCTAGACAGAAGCTTGGATAAAAAAAGAAGGTAATCTATTGCACCTTTTTACAAGACGGAAAGAAAATATAAAACAAAGTTAAAACAAGAAAAATAAATATATAATATTAAAAAAATTAGTATTATACTTTTAGTTTTATAGTCATTTTGGAAAGTTTAAGTTGCTGCATATTTTATTTTTAGGACATAAAATATCGATTTCCTCAAAAACATCCCTATAAATTTTCTAATAACTCTCAAAATCGATAAAAATAGATAACAAAGAGCTTTCTAAAGTTTTAGGAACATTTCGACAAAAAAAAATCTTGTTATTACATGTGTGTACAATATAATTATTGTTCTATATTTTCAATAATGTTATTTTAAATGTAGAAGGACTTCCTCACTTGAGCCATAATACTTTTTAGTTATGAGTAGGGATGGGAATATTGTTTAAATTTTCAAAATAGAGAGAAAAAATATAAATACTTTTTTTTTTAAATTGAGGCTCACTGTAGTTTAGACAATATTCCTATTCAACTTATAAATAGTCTTGGATCAATAAAAAATATAACTGCAGTCCCAAATCCAGTCCTGATTATATTTTTTAGTCATAAAACCTACTTCTTATGGGTCTATCAGTGATTCCTCACTTCAGTTGTTGAAGTTTGATCAATAGTTGTTATCAATACATATGATACTCTACCACTAAATGATATATGTATCATTAATTCTTTTCATCAGTGTTTGATAGGACTATAGGTCTAAAGAACCGACTTATCTGTCCTAGGAATGTTCAGATGGCTGAAAAGATTGGACCAATTGAAAAAAAAAAACTGAAAAGGGGAGGGATTGAAAAGGCTGAATAGAAACGTCATATCTTGGTGATGGAAAAATGGACTCAATTACAGTTATATATAGGGATGGGATTTGTGAACAGCACAAGGAGAATGCTTAAGCGAAACTTATGGTACTATTGAATGATGACCCTTATTAACCTCAGCTGGCAGGCTTATCATTTTTTTTTTTTTTGTGAGAAAATGTATTACTGATATTGAGAGAATAACATTCTATATTTGATTCTATATATATATATAAGGTATATATATTTTATTAGTTGCTTAAAAAATTATACTTAGTC
>NW_027295996.1:0-1200 GCF_016086655.4 Lepeophtheirus salmonis | reverse complement strand
AGTAAATGATGATCTTGCTGCTAATCATCCTACAATTGAAATATCTGAAAACTTAGGGAAAGAAATGACCTAACTATAAATCCATTGAATACACAAGATGTAAATGTTGAAATTGGTTTATTAATATATGTGGGAATTCAGTGGGGGGTATTTATTAGGGGGAAATTTTCCAGGAATCCTTTTCTGAGAACATGAACATGTACAGACAATTTTGTAAGGATATGTGGTGTTTGTTGGTTCCATTAGCATTATTTAGGGAGTCTATCGATGAAGCGGAAAAATAAGAATTATTAACAATATTCTCAAAATAAAACCCTTTGGAGTGCTAAAATAGACATGGAACTGGAGTTGGAAAACCAAAAATTTCACAAGTATCAAAAGAAAATACAAACTGATTTGTCAGAATTCATTGTGCCAGATAGTTGGGTATTATTTCCTTCCTATTAAATATCAGTTCTGATTTTTAAAGACACCTATATCTAAAAATAAATCAAATCGTAGTTATAATAATATAAAATCAATCGTAGGAAATCTATATGTTGTAAATAATAGCATAAAGACGGGAGTGAAGCCTTAAAATGACTATGTAGGTACATCAAAAACATCGTATAATAGAATATTGTATCTAACTTTATGGGATTAAACCCTATATTAAAAGGAAATACAAATAATTCAAATTTATTAAGCAATATTTTCTATGCCTTATACTCTTAATGACATAAATAAACATTTTATTACATATATTTAAAAAAATAATTGGAAATTGATAAACAATTAACCCTTGGGGGATTTTTGCAACTGGTTGATTATGTTAAGATCATTAAGCCCTTATAAAAGTAAATAGTGTATACACTTTAGTTCCGAGGCACTTAAATTTTATTACATTATTTAAAAATGACGAAACCTCATTTATTATATTCTTCTTGGTAATAACATGACTGCCCTGTGAATACATAATCTGAAAGCAATTACATTGGGACACCAAGAAATTGCTACCTAACATACTTAAAATTAGTTGATTTTACACAACATTCACAATCTTGTCTTAATTAAAATCCAGATTTTAATGAAACATTTAGAAATAAAAGTAAGAAATTAATAGGTATGTAGAAAATTCACTATTACCTTACCTAGAATATATATTTTGTACACAAACATTTTCACATTTTCCAGTCATTTAAAAAATGGGTGTTGTGAGAC
>NW_027295995.1:0-1613 GCF_016086655.4 Lepeophtheirus salmonis | reverse complement strand
TTTTATATAATTTTAGGGAGAGGAAATTATGGTTATGGTTATTTTTTATGCATTTGACAGGATCTACATATATTATAATATATAATAATGTATACATATTAATATTATAATAAATTTATATGGATCAAGCTCCATTTTCTCAATCTTTTTATTAGTTATTTTCAACTATGCGTTTTTAACATTTTTTGTGAACTTGACATCGACCTTCGAAAATTAAATAACCTCTTAGTAGTAATATATTTAATCTAACAAATTATGTTTCAACGAAATTGGTGAGTAACTTTTTATGTAATGTTGCTTACAAACAAACAAACTAGAATGGGCTCTCTGTAGATCGGAAACAGAATTGAATAATATAAACATACACTGGGGTAAGTTTAATTAAATAATATTTATTCAGTTGGAAGAGCTGTTGTGTATGTTCTGATGCCCTGACGTATTCCAATTAGAAAAAAATTAATTAATTTTTGCTCTAAAAATTGGAAAACATCAGGATGTCATAACATACATAAGAGCTAAACTAACAGAATAAAAATTTGTTTAAAATATATATATATATATTATTATAGCAATTATATTTTAATTAGTATTATTTATCTTTAAATTTTGTTGATCAAATTGCAAAATAAATATTTAAAATACAATTAACTATTTCTCCAAATCATAAATTATCTCCTTTTACATTTAAATTATAGTTATAAAGACAACAATACTTAATTAATCCCTCTTTGGGCTCCAATGTTTTTTATTATAATTAAAAAAAGTATAATATATTTTATTTGAATTATAAGTCAACAGGCTTGGAGTTAAACTAATAAAATTATTGAATAAACGTAGAAAAAAAATGAATATCGGTCATTTTGTCGTTCTTTTTTGACTATCTTTTCCAAACAATAGTCGTTATTTTTTCTAGAATATGGCTATACTTATTACTTACATATTTCGTCTATATGTTGAAAAATAAGGCTAAAATTTTGTGTATATAGTTATCAATTACCGTTTAAATTGATTATGTTCTATGAAATGTCTCACAGCACAACATTTTCAAATTACTATACTATGGAATGCTCCTGTATAAAATAGGGATTTTATGTGGGATTAGAGTGAAATTTTCTACATTTTTGTTTGTTTTTCTTTGATCTTATTAAATTGTTTATTAAGTCTGAGCTAAAATTTATTCTCTGCTTACTTTTATAAGGACTTGAAATATGTGTACATTACCAATCAGCTGAAAAATAGACCAAAAATTTGAACTAAAATTTGGAAATATAGGCTTGATCTGTTTTTTTCAAAATAAATTTATCTTTTTTATATTCCATTATTATAACAATCATGTGGTGTACTTAAGCTTTCTTTTCTTTAAAAAATGTTATTAAGAATTATTTTTTTACAAAAAATTGATAATAATTGATTTTTTTATCAATTAGGCATTAGTCGTATATTAAATACCTTGGTGAACTGTTGAATTAACTAATTGTTAATTGTCCAATCATTAACTCAGTGATATCCAAATTCACTTTTTTTATGTTTGGCAGTCAGTTAAAGCTTTTATTAAAATATAATATTCAGAGCAGACACAAACATAGTTTTGAAACTTTAGTATCATTTATTAT
>NW_027295994.1:0-2061 GCF_016086655.4 Lepeophtheirus salmonis | reverse complement strand
CTGCTCCATTAATTTCGTGACAAAGGCTTTGAAAACTTATATAATATTTTAATAAGAGAGAGTATCCGGTATTGGAGTCATTAGAAGTCGAGTAACAGAAAAACTTTGATTTAATTAAATAAACATGAACTCTACTGGTCTTTTTTAATATGACGCGCAGACCTTTGGCTACAATCTCATTGCTACATTTTTATTTCTTAAATTTAATAGTTATGCAGTTCTACAAAAAATACCCGGAAAAATAAGTTGTACAAAGTCAAACTGATAGATAAACAAACAGACAGATAGAATAAATTTCCATAAATTAATGAAAAATTAACTCCAAGCAATGTCATGTACACTCGCTGGTAAAACATAATTATGAAATATATAAATGATTGGTAAAAAAAAATTATCAGTCTCATTTAATATACCCTATAAACTAAAAATATCTATGAATCATTATATTAACAAATTGATAAATTTGATTATTTTTTGTGCAACAGACAAACTTCTATTTGATGCTAAATTAAATTGAATGAATTACTTTTACATTACTTTATCAAAAGAAACTTAAAAAAAGTACAAGCCAAAGTTTATTCTTTCGTGAAGTGCATTCAATACGCATATACGTTATATAATATATAAATAAAAATTAGTGCTTTGTTTAATTTACTCGTAAAAGTTCAAAATGCTCTTCCTAATATTTAATAGAAATCTAAATAAATTTAGACAATTTCCGCCAGGAGTGATAATTCAATTCAATTTAGGTATATTAAAGTATGTTAAAGCCATAAAATAATCTTTCGGGTTTCAATGAACAAATACATCAGATTGCCCAAAATTATATCAGTGTGGAAACTTCATTTACATGTTTCTAAAACTGATAGTCCATTTATTAGCATGCTCTACTGTTATGGTTGGTGATCCTGATGGAAAAAATGCATATTTTTATATAATATATCTTAAAGAGGGTAAAATGATCTAATAAACTCTTAGGGTAAAATGAGTGCGTTGTATAATTTACTCAAGATTATAAGTTCAAAATGATCTTCATAATATTTAACAAAAGTATAAATAAATTTAAACAATTTTGACAAAATTTATTTTTATAATATTTAAACTAGAGAAAATATATGATATACCAATTTTAATCATTCAATATTTTTGCTTAAATTTTTGCGTAATTTCAAAGATAAACTTTGTTAATCAATAACAAAAATTAGTAAGATTAATTTAACTTGGTTAAATTTTAATACATAAAAAAATTATGAATTATTTTATAATCACTGCTGGATTAATTTTGTAACATAGGCCTTGAAAACTTTTATAATATTTAAACTAGAGAAAATACACGGCATACGAGTTATTAGAAGTCAATTAACAGACACACTTTGAATTAATATGATAAAAATGTACTTCACTTTTTTGTTTTTAATATGACGCAAAGGCTTTAGGTTAAATGCTTGTTGCTGCATTTTGATTTTTTCATTTAGTAGTCACACAGTTCTACAAAAAAATACCCGGAAAAATAAGTTGTCAAAAGTCAAATAGACAGACTAAATTTCAATAAATTATTAAAAAATTAACTATGATTAATATTGGGTACTTTTGGTTGTAATACATAATTATCAAATAATTTAATGATTGTTATAAAATTTCTTTCTAAACGTCATTTTATAAGCTTTATAAACTAAATATGTCTATGAATCATTAAATTAAAAAAAAAAATCCAACAGACATGCTTTCATGTCATGCTAAATTAAATATTAAGAATTGAACGTTATTTTATAAGAAGAGACTTTGAAAAGTACAACACTAAATTTATTCTTTCAGGAAGTGCATTCAACACTAATATTTGATATTCAAATTGGTTATCCTGAGAAAAAAACAACAAATTTTTATACAATATACCTTATATAATAAATAGAGGGAAAATAAGTGCGTATTATAATTCATTCGTATAAGTTTAAAATGCTCTTTATAATATAAAACAAAAACACAAATAAATTTAAATATTCTCCACCAGGATAAATAATTAAATTTAAACATTATCAACTAAGATAGGGATAGATAATTAAA
>NW_027295993.1:0-1009 GCF_016086655.4 Lepeophtheirus salmonis | reverse complement strand
GCCAGAATAAACCACCGCTCTCAGGTTGTACAAGTGAAGTAATTACCCCCAAAGGCAGTTTAAACTACACCACTCCCGCATTTCTACGTACCCAGAAATCCTTATAATATGCTAGAATATACTCCGTCTACAGATTGCTGGCTGTTTATCCCTGAGGCAGGTGCTGAGCCTCAATGCAGTTTAAACTGCACCTACGATAAATTTCTAAGGACCAAGAACCCTTTCAAATATGCTAGAATACACCTCCGCTGGGCTGCTGACCCCTGAGGCAGGTTAAATTATTGAACTGCTACTTTCCTAAGCGTCAAAGAACCCTTATACTATCTTAAATATACCCTGGCATTCACTTTGTACAGACAAAGTGCTAAAAGTGCTATTTAAAGGCCGACACAAGAAAAGTTATTAAAACCAATCGTAGAGCCATAACAAGCTTCAGGAAAAATTTCAGGAGAATCCATTTTTGGTTCGGCCTTGATTGAAGGACATATGCACACACAAACAGAGACACACACAAATATTTACAATAAATATATAGATTAGAGTAGTTTTGTCCGATGTTTCCCGAAACATTAAGAAAAAGCGAAAATCAGATTCCTCTTATTAGGTCTAGTCCTTTTTTATTAAGAAATCAAATAAGTATGCTTAAATCTTAATACTTCTGATACTGGTGATAGGGTTATCAATTAGCCGGCTCCTCTCGTGTACCCAGGGATCTTTTGACGTTTTGATGTAATTAATAATTTATATATTTGACTAATTTATATTTAATTCTTTTTTTCCATTTTTCTAACTTCAACAAAAGTTGATTTACTCATTATGCTATATATCTTACTTTAAATTAAACAGGGTGACTTTTTCAAATAAAACAGCATATATTTTATTGATATCAGTTTATTTCAAATAAAACAGCATGTTTTTAGTTTATTTGCCCTTATTTTTTATACATTCACACGTGTGTAGCTAAAAATCATATCTCAAGTAATGCAAAATGGATAAACAAATGGTTGAA
>NW_027295992.1:0-4637 GCF_016086655.4 Lepeophtheirus salmonis | reverse complement strand
GTCTTAGAATTGTCGAATGTCTTTTTAAAAGACGTTTCTATAGTAATTAAATATGTATATATGTACATATATTCAATTAATTAGTTAACTGATGGAAATTAACACACACAAATAAATTATTAGAAATGAAGTAATATATTCAAATGTTACTGTGTCATAATAAAAAATACACACAAAAATTGAGAACCTATAAGTCACTTATAATGTTTCTCATAACTTAGCTTGAGATCCAATGGAGGTGTACATTCACAGTCTTAGACACACATCTCTGAGGATTTGAGTCTCTTGAGTGACTACGTAATGCAACTTGCTTCGTACTCTTTGTGTAAGAAAGAAGGTTCACGAAGAAACAAAGAACCATCGTTCTTATCTTTCTATTCAGATTCCAGATTCCTCCAACTGTACTGAGCTTTACAGTTTTTTTACGTATCTTGTGCGCTCCTACGACCTGACCTTTGAGAGTCTTCCCAAATCCTTCTGTGTGGCTTGCTTATCCACAGCCAACCTCCTCTTCTTCCGAAACATCCTGGATCATAACGAAGTAAAAATGTGAAATCTCTACCCCGATCGGATGTTAATTATTACCTCCGTGCTTAGTTCCTGGTCAGTAATCATCGGAGTAGATTGTTATGTTTATTCGTCAATCCATGAGTCTGTTTAAATACAAGCAATCCATCATGTCGAATTATAATAGATTACACATATATTACGGTGATTACAATAAGGACTTCTGATCAATAATTAATATTAACTTTTGAAGCATCCTCATAATTAAATAAATTATTAATTAATTAACACTTAACTATTGCAATTTGTGATAAATAATTAAACATATTATCTTTTTAATTTTGGAGTAACATAAATGGGAATCATAATTACATAGTATTGGTGCATGAATCATTATCAAATATGTTTATTATATAATCCAGAAAGTAGTCATTCGGCAAACTGACATTTGGTAAAATGTCTGTTTGTCAAATTGGCTTTCGGCAATGTGTCCTAGATCCCTTTATACAATGCGGGCATAAGATATTATCGAAGGGAAATTTTAGTCTTCTCTACAGATAAACGGATTTTCCATAATCATTTTATTCCTTGGCAAATGAAGATAACATTCCAACGTTTAATGTTGAATAATGATGTAAGTAGAATGCATCTAGAACAACTAGATTTACTTGAAAAAGATTGGTTTAATAATGAATTCGACGAAGGCTATAGCGTATCGGTAAAAATTTACTTCACAACTTCAACTTGCAACAGGGTTATTTTTTTAGACTACCATGCGTAAACTGTAGAAAACTATAACATTCCGTCAAGTTTCTGTTATATTTTGAGATATTTGTATCTTTGGCCTCAGGGCCTGGAGGAGATTGAATTAAAATACATAAAATATGTAATTTTTTGGATCAGCAAGTTGTAATAAGAGTGTGTCTTCCAAAGTACGAGCATTTAACGTCGCTGTGCTTAATAAAAGACTTATATAACTAAGAGGCTTAAGTGGGTCACCACATCTATCATGCATTTACACGTCCAAGTGTAAATATAGGTATGCATATAAATTATTTTGGGAGAACAGTTGATCAACCAAGATATCATATATATATATATATATGATAGGTTGCAGATTTGACCCTACTTCGCAAACAAAAGTATTAAACAATATTTATGGTAGAAAATAAGTATTGAGAATTGTTTAATATGTATTTTCTAGAGTAAAAATGTCTGTAGATTATAAGCTTCTAAGTTTCAATCCTGTGTTTTTGTCGTTTAGGTAAAAATCTAAAATTGTGAACAATTTTCAGCAAAAATTGAGTGTGTTTGAGTGAAAATTTTATTAAAATCCCAATTTTGTAGACCTCTAGAATCTATAATGCTTATTTAAAAACATTATTTATGATCAAATGATAGATATTGGCCAGACTTTAAAATAAAACTGTTTTTTTTTAGATGTTTCTTCCATAACTTTTTTGTAATGGCCCCTTTAAAAATATATCTGAAGTGACAAAACAAGGATCGAAAATTCAGACTTTTCGATAAATTCCTGGCTTTAGATAGCCATATCTATTGATAGAAAGAACTACAGGCTTGATTTACATATCATTTAATTGAAAACTTAATAAGCTTTGAATTGATACTTCATTTATACTATTTCTTGTACAGGAGCATTTAAAAAAATTATCCTTGGTATATAAAAAAACGTTAGAGCTATATACTTGAAAATTTGTTATATTTTATCTAAATATTATATTTTAGGATGATGTGTTTAATTTTCTCTTATTAGAGAGAACATTGATGCCGTGCGTGAAGTGATTATGCAAGATCGTCATGTGACATAACGAGAGATAGAAAGATCCTGGGCATTTCTTCCAACAGTATACATTCGATTGGGTGTACACTTAGCCGTAAAAGGTTTCTTCGTTGGACCCCGCTCAATTTGACAATCGCTCAAAAGAAGGCTCGTGTCGATTGGTGCAAAAAATGTTGCAAAAATACACTCGCAGCTTCAAAAGACGTTTATAAGATCGTCATAGGTGACGAATCATGGATCTATGTGTATGAGCCCGAAAACAAACAACAATCGACCGCGTGGGTCTTCGAAGACCACCCAAATTCAACGAATGTTGTTCATGGAAGAAGCCCTTCGAAGCAAATGGTCGCCTGTTTCTTCGGCAAAACTGGTCATGTGGCGACTGTTCCACATGGACATCGTAGGACGGTTAATTCTGAGTGGTACATCTCCATTTGTTTGCCTGAAGTCTTCGGAGAAATTTGAAAACGAACAAGAGAAGACAAATCATTGTTTACCAAAACAATGCACACATCGGCTCAAACCAGCGCCTTATTGACCAGACAACACGTCGAATTGATGGGTCATCTGCCGTATAGCCCTGACTTGGCACCCGATTACTTCTTTTTATTCCTGCACATCAAGAGAAAAATGTGTGGTAAACGATTTTCGTCGCCAGAAGATGCTGTTGAAGCGTTTAACCATGTTTTGGAGGTGTCTCAATTGAAGTGGAAAAAGAGCTTCGATAATTGGGTTGAGCGCATGTACAATTGTATCAATCATGCTGGAGAATACTTTGAACAATAATAAAACCATTTTTGATGATAAGTATTCGCATTTTCTTTATTAGGGTAGAAATATATATAGCAGCCTAGTAAACATAGTTTATACATTAATCTAAATTCTTATTTATATTAAATATTATTACTATGCTTCGGAGTGTGTTAGAGAAATTGTTCTCAATAGGTGAGTTGCAAGTGCGTCACAGATCTCTTATACAAAGCATATATTAGAATTGTTTTATTTTTATGAAAAAAATAGTCCTCTTTGAGTTTATTTTTTAATTTTAAACTAAACAGATCTAGTCTTTGATTTTTTTAAATTTTAACAATATAAACGTAAAAAAACTGTAAAGTTGAAATCTCATGAAATTAGAAACTTATTTAAAATAATATTTTCACAGCACTAAAGCTATTTTAAACCTAAAAGGTTATCTTCTTTGTAGTACTAAATCATTTTATTCCCCTAAATAGTATAACAGAAAGCTGATATTAACAAGAGCCTAAATTGAGTAATATTATATGTCTCGCTCCTGCCTTCTCCTCATCCTCTTTTCCTTACAAAAAGTCAACTCTTCTCATAATACTTCAAAAGTTTCTTATTTAAAAAAAACTTTTATATGGTTTTAAAAAAGATTTTATAAAAATTTTTGTATGAAAATATTATAAATGTACAAAGAATACAATATAATTAAAGTTATTTCAACTCTACATAGGTTCATTAAAAATAATTTAGGGAATATAAGGTCATGAAAAAATCGTTCCCTTTTTAATGTACATTCATAAAGTATTAACTCAAAAAAGCAAAAGTAGTTAAAATATGGATCCTTTTAAAGTTCTTGTTTTATGCGTTGAATTTAACATTACAACATATAAATATATTGGTATTGTTCATTTCTACTTTTATACCTAGAGATTATAAGCAATTAAAATTAGACAAGTTAGAAAACCGTAAGTTATTTTTTTGCACAACATTTGACTATCATTGATTGTAAACAAACATTAGATGATATTTATGATAAAATCACAACAACAACAAAAAAAAAAGAGACTACAAACATAAATAATCATTGACCTTCTCCTATATTCAAAGCAGGCATACATAAAAATAATAAACATAAAAGAAAATAATATTATAATAGAAAAGTCATCCTTGCTTATAACCTCGTGGCCTTCAGAAAAAAGCCATACATTTTTTTGTTATTTTTGACTATTTTTATAGTTCAAAGCAGTTTTAAGCTCTCTGTGTTGATGAAAGGGATAAATTAAATAAATATTTTTGAAAACCTAATGGTAAAACATTCTAAAAACATTTTTAAAATGTCTGCATCATACTTTTAGCTCGAGTCATCTTTGTTTAATGTGGAAAATACATGCTTTTTAGTAAGAGGCTCATAGCTTCAAGCCGAATAGATTCAAAAAGTTTAAAAGTACAGCATTAGATAGCTCAAAGTATGATTTTTAATTTAAAAGGAAAGAGCATCTTCCAAAACACTGTATATCGTTGCCTATTAAAGATAAGGCCACGACAATATTTCAAGAATAAAACCTTTTTTGAATTGATCTCATAA
>NW_027295991.1:0-2436 GCF_016086655.4 Lepeophtheirus salmonis | reverse complement strand
TTCATTAGTTAAAAAAGAAACCGACAATTAACTTGGTAATCCTCAGAATTTGAAGAATGTTGAGAGTAGAGCAGCTTAAAGTTTTGTTAGATTAGCTGTTAGCAGCTCTGAGAGATATATAGAAAGAAAGAAAACACAAATGCCTTATATATATAGGAAGAAGTAAGAGACATAGACAAAAATTACTCAGATGAATATCTTCTATTCAATCTGAGTCCAACGTGACCGATACCATTAACTCCAAAACAAATCCTCAGTCCTACTCTGCTTCTTTCGCCGATCAAACAAATTTTCAAACCAACTTCGTGTCTATCAATGTTGTAGGAGGAACAGTTTCGCTATGGTATTTCTATTAGTAATACTAGAACTTAGGTATTAAGTATTAACCCATTATCTTTCTTTGTGTTAATGAAGTATGAACACCTTGTCAAATAAGGTGAAAACGACCCAGCGTTGATCATTGGTATTTTGTCCAATAATGCATGAATTACTATACTATATGGATGATTACTATCTACAGAACCTCTGAAGCTCACCTTTCAGTTAAAGTTATTCAAAGGATATAGTTTATTACTCTTTGATACTTAGGACTTTTAATAATACCATTAATTACATGTGTGTGACTCGTAAAAAGTAAAGGAATCTATTCCTGAACAGCAGCAAGTCTTCAAGAGTCCTTATTTCTTCCTCAAAATCACGGGGCAGATAAGAATCTACATCATTGTCGTCATATGAGATTCAAGATATGAAATTTTACTCCGAAACAGGAAGTGTATTTCCTTAGTTATAGTAGTGGAGGATATCCCCTTTAATTAGAGAAAAATGAAAAACACCAATCTGATCCCTCATTAGTTTGGATGGGCCTTTCTGACCTTAAATTTAATCAAGAAAGGATATAATAATCTATGTTGGTGGATACATTTCAGGGTAATTAGTAAACGAGTTCCTAATTTACATACTACAATGTCAAAATAAAGGATTATACATACGATATCTTTATAAATGATCAAACACGTTGCTGTTTTCGAGGAAGAGTTATCAGCATAAGCGTACAAGATACATCATATTCTATTCATATATAGCCTTATATAGTTATAGGGATTTCCCGGTGATCCAGCGGATGATTTCCTCGCCACAAATGAAATAAGCCTGTCAATTACTCCTCCTCTATCATTTTCCTTATCTCATTCATTCCAAACCTTACTTTCGGGTATTTCCATTTTATTTCAAAAAATACAATATACCCATGGTTGAATTATGTGAAAGAATATTTAAAAATGGGAGGTATGCAGTTAAACTTACACTTCCAAAAAGATAATTTCAAAATCGCCCAACTTGTTAGCAAGACATGCCCTTTTTAAAATCTTTACCACTAGGTGGCGTTCACATATTGAAAACTTTAATCACTGAGTTTAGAGGTCATAATTATGATTTTGGTATGAAATTGTTCCGTATTCCATAAAAAATGTATTTATGTTCGTTTCTTCCTTCCACTAAAATTCAATTATGCAAATTTAATATTATTATTGAACTTATTTCGTATTTAACGACTATAGACTTTGTACTTGACAATTAGCTTTATTTGTTGAAATACATGTAATAGCCATTGTGTTCAATAATATGACGAGACATTGATATAATAATAATAATACAAAAAAAATGAGAGAATTCAAATGAGTTCTAATATTGAGTGATATTAGATCAGCACATTACACTTTCGTATTGCATCTTGAATTTCCTCTTTATTGAAATTGTAAGATTTGCCATTTACAGTTGATGGAGAACTCATTTTCCTGATAATTGAATTACAATCTACACAGCAATTATCTTCTCTTGGTGGGCAAAAAAAATGTCCTCATGGTTCTTGATCCATAAAATTTACTAAACCATCTGCATACTTTTCACTCGCGTTTTCTACTATACCAACCCACCATTGATTGTCATACTTGCATACTATGTACGTCATTAGTATAATGTCTTTGGAGGTATATTTTTGCGCCAGTTGAAAAAAACAACTGGCGCCAGCAAGGTTTCCATCATTGTAAATTCTTTTAAACCCAAAGTTTCCAAACATCTAATGGTACGAACCAATTGTAACTTCTAGTTCCTGAATAGCTTTGCCTAGCAAAAAGTAGTTCCTCTAGTTTTTGCCACTATTCAGCCATCTGGATTTTTTAGAAATGTAATGTTTCATTTTTTCTGCATAAGTGAATATTTCGAATTTAGTCTTGAGAGAATGCATGAGACTGTACATTTCATGATGCTGATATTTCTGGTATGTCATAAAATAATTTTTTTAGGTGATCATATTTAATGATACTCATGCAACAATATAGTCAAAATAAATTTTCATCGTAGTGGGTATAAAATTGTTTGAAAATTTGTTGAAATATAATGGAACTACCCTTCATCTTTTGGCCATAACTCCAAAACCTA
>NW_027295990.1:0-4847 GCF_016086655.4 Lepeophtheirus salmonis | reverse complement strand
GTATTTGAAAAACTGACACACATCGAGTTATATTTTAACACACAGAAGTTACTTGTGTCAAAGAAAGAGAGAAATATACATAACAGGAACACGTAGTATCATTAAAGTGCTTTAATGTAAGCATTCACGAATAATAAATATATGATAGCAAACACTGAATTATACATTAGCACACGGTAAGTACTCAAGTCGAAGAGAGAGAGAAAGACATATATACATAACAGGAAGACGTGGTATCACTTTTGAATAACATTTTAATGTAAACATCCACGAATATTAAATATCAGATAGCACAAAAACTTGATGTGATGGGGCAAATTTAACCCTATATTTAGAATAAACAGCCCAAATTCTTTGAAAATTCGTTGTCAAAGTACATGCAAAAAAAATGAAATGTTGTTAACCAGTGTTATCTTTGCTTAATTTAAAAATTTTACTATGTCATTAGAAAATATTTAATAAAAGTAAAACGAAATTTAACTTATGTGCAAACAATACAGGGTTTTTTATTTATTCATACATAATTATCTAATTAATTTTGAGTTTTTTTCTTGTATGTATCATGGCAATGTCAAATTTCTTTATCAATACATTTGACTACATAAGAAGTTATTAGTTGTATCTGAATGAATGATTTAATTTTATACTGTCAAATTTGATAAATATTTTTCTTTTCTATACTACTAATATCGGACTACCTCTTCGGAATCCTACAATTGAATTTTTCAACTTTTGTATACTTTAATGGCCTTCCAGTAGCATGGAAACAGAATAATTACTTTTTAGTTTTGGGGTCCCAATACGCCCTTTTTGAAAGTTTTGGAGTTATTTTTTTAACACTAAGATATTTTTTCAAAAATTTAAGTTATTTTTCAATATCAATTTGATTTATCAACAATTTTTAGTTTTTGTTTTGCGGACTACAATTATTCAAGGCAATAATATAAGGCAGAAGAAATGTGAGGAAATTTTCATTCCTAAATGATTTCACACCAGATGACAGATATTGATTTGCTTCTTTTGTACCAACCAGTGCAAGTGTATGATTAAATGTTACAAATCTTCGAGTGAAGCAGGATCTTAGCCGGGAAGACGAGGTAATATGATTACTTTCTGCAAGTATACGCTTCTTAAAATAATTCCTGCAGAAACAAATTCACCATTTTTTTATATATATATTCTGGAATGTATTAAAGGCACGTTTCATTTGTTTATTTTTGGGAAGCTGAACAATTAATGGCGTAGCGTTCTTTTTTGCTGTTAAAACCACATTAGATGACTCATTTAAACTAAGACTCCCAAGAAAGAACTTTTTGTAAAGTTTTTTTCATTTATCCTCGCTTATTACGTAGATGAGATGATAATTATAGAAAGCCTAAAATAATTGTACAAATTATGTATTTTTTATTAATAAAGAGGAAAATCTTACTTTTGATCCTTCTAGAAGAATTTCTGGTTTTACTACCTTTACTATGAATAAAAATACGGTCGTTATAAATAAATTTATTTCTAGAATAAAGTTATAATCAAATTTATTCTTGATAGGTCTGACAATGTTATGGTTTTTAAAGGAACGACCCAATTTGATCATTTGAAGAAATTCAATCTAGATGGGTATCAAAGTAGGTCAAAGGGTATTAAATAGTAAAAATGAGCTAGTTAAATTTTAGCCCTATTTTTGGATCCAAAAGCATTTTTTCAGCACTGTGAAGAAAAAGATATCTCCGTCTTATTTTCACATTAAATTAGGATTAATTTTATTTAAACTCCTTTCTTTAAGAAAATAAAAGGCCTAAATTTTAATGATGTTACATGTAATTACATATTATATAAGTTACAAAACTTAATCTTCATATAATGCGGTGTTATGCACTATGATTGCAACAAACTTCGACCTCATCCAGATCTTTAAAAATATATATATTACGACAATTTTTTTTGGTTTTATTTAATTGCATATTAATTTTCAATATGATTTCTGGGCCTTACACTACCTCCATTTTCTCACAGAGAAACCATTTTTGTAAAATAATATTGTGAAATTTGATTTTGCAGTCAAATGATGGTTTAATCTAGGTAAATATTTTAAAAATACCCATTTTGAATAAAAAGGTTTGTATTATCTGGTCTAGATTTCCATTTTCTCTGTATTGCACTTTTCAAGGAATAAACGCCTTATGAAAAAATTTTAGAATTTTAAAATTATATTAAATCTTGTGATATCATTTAAAACGATTGGTATTAATAATATTATATCCTTTGTCAACTCTTATATGTAAATATTTGTATTTATATGAATTTATAAAGTAAAAGCAATTACAAACATATTAGTTTTAAAACCAAAAATTATAGTTCATACAATTTGCCTTGATTGACGGGGATCACAGAGCACCAATGATAGCAGTTTAGCCTATCAAATCTGGAGTCATTCGTGTATACGAATTTTGAAAGCTTAAATTAGCAAAACACTATTTGATGAGTAAGATATATTCTAGAACTCTCTTTGCGTATGTGTTGTTGCTGATAGTTCCATCCCCTTTTGTTATTGAGACTCCAAGAATAGTAGATCTACTGGAGAACTTCAATAGTGGAAAACATATCTCCAAACGTTTTCCAATACAGATAAAACTTTTGTCTTGCTGCTGTTGACCACTAGACCTGAGGGCTCTGAAAATAATCCCAGTGTCCCAAACACCGCTCTCATTTACGAAGTGATCTCCTTCAAATAATGCGTGTAGTTTACCCCATTTTCTAATTTTTAAACTTTTTTGTAGTAATCAAAGTTTTTATAACAGTGAAAAGAATAATTTTGGAATTACAACTATTTTTATTCTTTTTGAAAGTTATATAAGAATTGAATTTATTTTTATTGAAGATATTCCCAACTATTTTATATATATATTAAGTTTTTAAGGTTAAATAATTTTAGAATATTTCTAACCAAGTTGCATTAAATTTAATGTTGATATAAATATAAATATTGGAACATTTGTGTTTCGTGATTTATTTGAAATTATAATTTGAACATTAAAAAACATTATGCTTTCCAAAATATTTGTTCAATTTGTCAAAATGTATTTACCCTGATGGACAAATATACATTTTGTATTCCTCTACAATTCACAAAAATATTATTTCAATTTTCCGATACATCATTGACTTATTTAAATTAATTTACACGCCTCATAAGTGTTATAAAAAATAAAAATTGTCAATTGAGTGATAAACTATTGATTAAATATATAGAATATTTGTCAAAGACCAATTTGGGACATCTGATCAAAAAAGTTTTATTAACATATGCGATGGAAAATATCAAAACAATTCAAAATGAAATGGTTCAATTTTCCTATACTATATGCAGTCAAATTTGGAAAAAGGAAACTGTTACTTTTCATTTGAAAAGAGGACTATCCAGATTTTTCATCTACCCAAAGAATGTATTTAAAAGAATCAATTTTTAGATACTTATGCGAAGAAATTTTTTTGGAACCAGTGTCTGATAAAGTCCTGTTTTTGACTGATCATTGACAATTTTTAGCTTATCTTTCTGCGAAAGTCTTTTTCATGGGGCACTCGCGATATTTATCAGCACTGATTGATAAGCAATGTGAAATGAATTTAAATCAAACTGTATAAAAATGTTAGTACCAGCTTACGATTTATAACTATAAATAAGGAAAAATTATCCATAGAAACACTTATTTCTAATTTTTACCATCAGCCACATGAACTTCTATGAAGTATTTAATGTATTTAGTAAAAATTTGGTATCTAAGAGAACGTTTACTTTAATGGTATCTGTGTTATATCTGGATTTCTTATATCCGGATATAACTATATATCATTAAAGTTTCACTTATAATTTCTTATTTGCTCCTTCGTTATACTATAATTGCCTGAAATCTTGATCAGGATCTAGTTACATAGGGCCAATTATATAATCGTGACGTTATAGTAAGACATCCTTAAATATTTGCTAAATAACTATTACACTTAGTTTTAAAAAGTGGGGACCAACTGCCAATATTACTCTGGTGCCACTAATACACAGCCAATATGGGCCGTGTATTGCTCTTAAATAGTCATACTTGTAATTGTAAAATAACTTAAGTCACAGTGGAGATAAATTAACATATTATTGAATGTAATTAAAGTAACATAATAGTTAATAACGAACTACATTGAACACATGTTACTATGTTTATATGATTATTAAAAATATTATAAAAATATTCAATGAATACTTAAACAACCAGGAAGGGAAGGCTGCCGTGGGTAATTTATGCACATGCATTTTTTTAGCATTATTTATAATATACAATTTGAATCTTATTAATGTGACGGGTTTTTTTTCATTAAAATATGACAAATGGTACAAAAATTCCCTTATAAACTTAGGATATGTCATTGCATTATTTTGCTAGATCTTCCACCCCATTTGTAGCAGGTTCGCTTAAGCCTTTGCTTACAAGGTTTTTTTTTTTTGTATTATATTATTAAACTTACATATTGATACCAATTTGATCACTTCACCTCAATATATTTTTTGAGTTATTGTCGATCCTATATTTTTAACGTTTTGTGCTACCTTGACCTTTCATAATTTAATGACGTCTTACGTTAACTATACATATAAAACGATAAATTGGAACTATCTTAAAATTCAACCTGCTTGATAAAAAATGGAATTTGTAGTGCATTTGTTAATATGAAAAAGTTAGACATGATATTAAACAATAAATTTATTCAACATGTCCTCCCTCAGCAGCCACCATCTTCTCCATCCTGCCCCTAAAGGATTTGCATGCCCTGATGACTTCCGCGGAATCGACAGCATTCCACTC
>NW_027295989.1:0-847 GCF_016086655.4 Lepeophtheirus salmonis | reverse complement strand
AAAATGATCTACAAGGAGTTTAGATTATATTTTTGTTGACGACAAAAGTATTTTGTCACTTTTTTAACTTTCTAGTGCAAGTTAGCCTACCTTGTAGCCACTAATGCTGCTTATTATCTTTTCTGCCACGTAGTGGAATGAAATAATGAAACGATTCTCGACTTTCTCCCTTTATTGTACAAATATAATGTGCAAGTAGCGATTTTGTATAAAGCATAACTTAAAGAACAGATTGTATTATTATTATTATTGCTTTAATTTCATTTTGGTCCATTAGAATTACTCAGTTAATATGTATTTAGTGAAAATATGCCTGTGGTTAATTTAACTTTGGAATGTGACGCATAATAAATTAAAAATTACTTGGTTTCATTGTCCATAATTCTATGAGATAATTCTGTAACTTTTCCTTGAATAAAATTAGGGATAATTTTTGAATGAAGATAAAACAATACTTGTTCCGAAGAATTATGGATTATGCATATGCCCAAAGAAATGTAAATTCACATCCTTTAATACACTATTATCACGTAAATATAAGCATTTATATGGTAGTATTTTTTTTCAGTTGTAGTATTTTGCAGATTATTAATTTTAAATCATCCTTCGTCAGTATTTATTCCTTCTCTTATTTAAAAAAAATCGTGATTACGGAGCTAATATATAATCAGCACAAGTTAAAAATCGTTCAAAAGCGCGGCTTGTAAACAACATACATACATAATAACCGAAAAATAGCCTCAAATTTAAACAATTAACAAATTAAATGACTTAATTTTAATAAATTACATGTTTCTATCAAAAAAAAAACGTGCAACCTTTCCTTAGACTATTCATTATTCTTTGT
>NW_027295987.1:0-522 GCF_016086655.4 Lepeophtheirus salmonis | reverse complement strand
AGAAACTTCTAAATCATAAATAGTGATAGTATAGGGAATATATTGTAATAATATAATCATATTTAAATTCATATATATTTTTATTATTAAGTTTTAAAACAATTTACAACAAAGATAGGAAATAATTTCAAAATAGAGTGGGAGAAGTTAACACCACGACAACTGTTTAAATAATGAACAAAAAAAAAAAACTCTTTTTTTCTTTTCTATTTTTTAAAGGTAGTTTTTCATTACAAACTAATCAACTGGAATCATAAATTTATATTATTTGTTTTTTTTCTCAAGCTGCTTTATTATTATTCTTTCATTTTTGAGGAGATAATTTCTATATATTGAGTCACTACGTGTGAGTGTACCCATAAAAACCGTGCGTAACAATGAAGATTTTTGGGTAGTTATCTTTAAATTTTTTAGACAAAGTTTGTCTGTTCGACAACAGCTAGTAACTCCCGGCCATTCTGGGTACTACCACTAGTATTTACATATAGCACAAATCAAATGAAAATTTTGAAATTAACAAAA
>NW_027295986.1:0-491 GCF_016086655.4 Lepeophtheirus salmonis | reverse complement strand
TTACGTCTTACTTTTATTCAGCTCATAAATATACATATAAATGGAATTGTAAATATTGCTCTTGATACTAAAAAAATTTAAATATTTATGTCTACAAGTCAACACTCTAGAGATGTACATGATCCCATTTATGTTAGTTGACTTTAAAAGCTCGAAAGTGATATGAAAAAAAAATAAAGCACTTTCATTTAAGGAGACAGTTGTTCATCAGAGATTGAAAGCCAACTACTATCCTCAAATCATTAAAGGTGAGTTAGTGTCAATATGGGAACTGTTGGACTGTGGATTAAACAGTTCTATGTCAATAAAGTATTCGTTTTCAGATTCTGAATTTTAATTAAATCATTACATAACAATGCATATTATGATTTTTTTTTAAATTCATGATCCCTAGTATATGTAATTATGTTGCACTTTATCACAATGAGCTATTCTTGAATGGCGGGAGTGATGAAGTAATACTATCTTTTTTTAGATTGAACTCCACACAT
>NW_027295985.1:0-773 GCF_016086655.4 Lepeophtheirus salmonis | reverse complement strand
TCACTTTCACAACAAACCGTGTTGGACTATCTTTGTAGGACTAGGAGTAGAATTGGGGATCACCTTCACAACAGAACCTTTGTAGAAACTTTCATGCATTATATTTCCATATGATGACTTTTACTTAAAATATAATATATTGAAACATAAACTAAGAGCCATAAAATGGTACATAAAAGGAAAACGTATATTTACGTACTAAACACTGTATGGATTCAAATCGGGAAAAAAATGCTATTGTGGAAAGGGAAATTTGGTTTACTAAGAAGTGGTGAATTGATCTTCAAACAGTCTGATCTGAAAGGATTTTCCTTCCAGAAAATGAAGGTATTTCTTTCTTGACCATGAGATATAATTTGAGTATGCAGTGAATAGGGCATGAATAAACTAAACATTATAAATAATTTACAGGTCTCGTCTGTAGCTAGTTGTTTAAACTAGTTTTGTTAAACAAAATAATTACAATTGAAGGAAATTTGTTGTTTTGAAGAAAAAAATACCTTGTATTTTGTCGTGACAAAATCTTGGAAGATTAATATTCATTCACATTAAGAACCTCCGAGAGGGTGAAAACAAGACTTACTGTTCTTTCTTATTCTAAAAATAACAATGTATGAGAGTGTAACAAATGGCCTGTAAAGGCCCGGCATTAACAAAGAAAAACATGTTGTTTTCCTCATTATTGGTTTTTATAAATTATTCCTATTGAGCCTCTATAACCTTTTCAAGCCGTTACTTAACTTGAATATGATTTTTCCCATCAAGCAGCAGTG
>NW_027295984.1:0-843 GCF_016086655.4 Lepeophtheirus salmonis | reverse complement strand
TATGTTCTAAATTTGAACATCCCATCTGATACTCCACAGCCGTCCCATAAAACAGTCCTTGAATTTTCGTACAAAGTAAATCTACTACTCCATACTTTGGCATTATATCTCTGACCTTTTCTAAATAAAATGCCATAACCAACTACTGCTAATACATTATCTAATTATGCATCGAATAATGTCATTATAATTGTATCAAGATTAATCATCCGTTAATAATATCATCTTCAAATTTCCCTACCCCGTATGCCTCTCTATAAACTTTTTCTATTAGGGGAGCCAAGTACCCACAGAGTACAATATTTCATCAAACACCATCTGGTGCCGGAAATTGACTCATCTTGTTATATGACATTTTGTAGTTTTCTATGTCTTTCTGGGACATAAATCCGTCCAGATAATTTGTAATAACTTAGGAATCTGTGGTTTTTTTGTTTTGCTTTAAATGAGTGCTTAATTTATATTACGATTGAGAATTTGTTTCTTGCAAATTTCTACACTTCTACAATCATTAGACTTTTATATATTTTGAAAAAGGTTATAACGTAGCAGAAAATTTTTCCATGGGATTTATTAGAAGTTTTCCATTTGAGTCAAACACAACATTTTTTACTTTCTGGCCGTTTGATTACTTTCCATTTCTTATGTCACTCAAAAGTGGCATTTTCTTTTGAAATTATGAACTTATTCATACTCCTTATTAGACTTTCTTGCTGTACAAATATTTTCACAACTTATTTTGGCTCTTCAATAGTACCAAGATCTCAATTTATACAACTATTTAACAATTTCCTTTCCTTACTCAGCTTCACACCAAAAATATTCTACTTTCAGATGTTTTTG
>NW_027295983.1:0-535 GCF_016086655.4 Lepeophtheirus salmonis | reverse complement strand
ATAAATTATTTGGAAAATGAGATATTTAACAAGATGAACAACAAATGAAACTGATCTAAATCTATCTATTACTAATACATTCAAAAGTTCTAAACATAATTTATGCACTTGTAACTGAGGAACAACGATAGAACCAACCTCTCACTGCAACCTTACTCTTTACTCCGATGATATTAACTATTCACAAGACTAAGTAATGTACTAGCATGGCATGTGACTACGCTCTAAGTAACATAATAGTTTAGAATTTAGAGGTGTTTGAGAATCGTGATTGTATAGACTATAGACCACGCATAGAAAACTACTCTAATGACAATAACTATTCATAAGAGTAAGGTATGAACTAGCCTGCCCAATGGCTATTCTATACTCAACATAATAATTAAGACTTTAAGAGATATTCAGGAATTGAGATTATATAGGCTAAAAAGCACGTTGGAAATTTGTAGAGTAAACTTATAAATGAGCTAACTTTCAAGTTACAAAAGTTAATGGTACTTAATACCTACTATGTATAACCATTTAGAAAAACACT
>NW_027295982.1:0-1464 GCF_016086655.4 Lepeophtheirus salmonis | reverse complement strand
ATTAGTGAAGAAAAAAAACATTATGCACAGGGTTGTTAAGATAAATCCGGATCATCTTTAACTACATCCTGAACAAAAAGAAAAACACTTAACTTGGTTATTTTAATTTTTTAATGATCAATGGAGTCTTAGAATAAGTTATTTAACCAAATTTTTATTCAAAACGAGTATTAAAGTTGTAGGAGACATGAGGGAACTCCATCATTTGTAAAAATGCTATATGACTGGTCATTTTTCAAAAAGCTGTCCACAAAGCTATGAAAAATGGTCAGAATTTATCAAAGAACTTGATAAAACAATATGTCCAGAGAATGAGGAAAAATGTATAGTTGAGGATAGAGTAATATATCAAAGTTATAACTATGAACTTTCAAACCTACAGGAATCGAAACAGGAGATGTCTCAGAGGATATGGAATATAAAGAACGAAGTCACTCACCAGAGAAAGATGACAAAATCATAGAAAAGGAATTTTTTGCACACATAAAAATAGACAAACAATGATGGATTTTAGGAAGAAAATAGTGATTTTGGAAGAAGGTTCAATGAGTTTCTACCTTCCTCATAAATTTAATTATCATCTAACCGAGTCGAAATCTTTGAGAGGCATTCTATCACAGGTTTTTAAGAAACTTTAGTGATCTTCTTTGTCCTAAGAGTACTCATCTATGAGTCAATGACACATAATTGAAGTTAATAACAATGTCTAAAGTTATTTCTTTAATTAATGTTTATTGACTAAATATGACATATTATGATTTCTTCTAATTAATATTATACAATAGTAATTGTGATTATTTTCCATGTATTTGATAGGTGACATGAAATTGAAGATAGTTAATTGATTTGGACATGTTAACTAACATTTCTTATTTAAGCCTGTTGAGGAACTCAATCTCATTGATATAGTCAAAGAATAAAGTCCAGGTATTATCTTTTCCTAAAAAAATTGAAATCTAACATAAAGAATGGCCCTTGTTTTAGGTTCCCCATGCATTTTCTATTGTCCAACCCCCTTTTCAGATCAATAATTCGTGTGGAATTTCGATCAAGTACTTCAATTCGACTAACCTGGTGGGTTATAGTACAAGAAGACTTTATAAAAGCCACTAAATACAAACTAATCATGCTTTTTGACGCCCTCTCCCAACCAGCCTTGCTATATATTGGATCATCTACAATCAAAATCATTGGCTGTGTAAGTGAACCTATTCTTTTCAAGAGATGCTTCTGAAGATAGATACTTTTTTTATCAAATTGATCAGTTAAGAATAATACAAAAATATAGACTTTACGTAATTATATTTTGACTCTCAAAATACCTTGGTTCGGCATTTAGGAAGGATAATTTTTTCCTGAACATTTTAGGCCTTATAAAAATCACATTCCTTATAAATCGTTGGATTTAAAAATGTAATGTTTAAAAAATTCGTAAAACAATAATACTACTATTTTAAAGACATT